>NW_027223758.1:93697641-93937641 GCF_028538775.1 Myotis yumanensis
CGCGGCTTCAGAGCTCTTACGGGGGCAGAGGACACATGTGAGCACCACCTCCGGCATGAGAAGCAGAACACGCCATGTACATGTCGAACTCACTCTGCACGTTAATACTGTTACCTGAAGGAGATGGGGTTCCTGTCATCCGGGCCTTTAACCACCACCCCCGTGGCTCCGCCTGATCGCACCGCGAACACCTGCGAGGGAAGAGACACTGTCCCAGCCCACAGCGACCCCAGCCCTGGGGCCGCTGCCCAGCCGCGCGCCCATCGGGGATGCCAGGTGCTCACGTGAATTTTAAGAAACGAGGGGAGGAACCAAAACGGTTACCACCCCGAACTGCGCAGACGGCCCGGGCCCGGGAGCCCCGCGTTCTCATCCGGTTTGGGAGGCGCCGCGTAAGCAGCCTGCTCTGCCCCCCAATGCTCCCCCCAAAATTCCCGGGATAACGGAGTTCTCAGCGCGGGACTCGCGGCCCAAGGGCGGGGGGAGCCCGGCCGGAGGAGGCTGGTCCCCGCCCCGACAGGAAGGCGCGGGCGGAGGCCCGACTGGTCCCGGCACCCCGCCGGGCGCGCGGGCGGCCGCGGCCCCGGGTCCAGGCCGTGCTGGGAGGAGGGTGCGGGCGGCTCCCACCTGTTTGTTGGCCTCGTCGAAGAAGACGCAGTTGACAGGGTTCGCCTTCTCGAAGTGCACCGGCCGCTCGCACAGCTCCAGGTAGTAGTCCTCCTCGCCCATGGCGGGCGGCGCCGGGGGGCCGGGGGCCGCGGGGGTGGCAGCCAGCGCGGGGCAGGGCCAGTGGCACCCAGGAAGGCACCGGGGTCCGGCCGGGCTGCGGTGGCGGCGATCCGGAGGCCGCTTCCGGGTGCCACGCCCCCAGCCCGCCCACGTGACCCTCGGCCCCGGCGTTTAAGCCGGCGACGGCCGCCCGACCCCAGTGGAGCCCTTCGCGCAAGAGGCTCCTCCCCTTTCCGCGTGGGCGGGGTCCCAGGGCGGCTCCGGGGCGGCAATGGAGGCGGGGCCGCGGGACCGGAAGCCCGGGCCTTGCAGAGCGTGGCGGGGGCCAATCCTAGCCAGGCTTTCCCCAGCATGGGCGGGGCCTGGCTCGCCCCCTTCCGGGAGGTTCGCGCAGGGCAGGCTGGGACGGGGCTGCCCTGGGTCCCTGCGCCGAGCTCTCCTGAGCCTCCTCGGCCTGAGGAGAGGTAGCCCTGTGGTGAGCACCTGTTAACCTGAGGAAACATTGGAACCTGCATAGGATTTTTGTGGGTTTATTTGAGCCAAACTGTTGGCAGTTGCCTGGAAGCAGAATCTCAACGTCTGTCCCGGACAAGGGCGGTTTTCGCCCCGTTTTATCCATCCCATCCCAGGAGGAGATGTAAGCGGGTCACTTGCGGCCGCGGGTGCCGACCAGGCGGGCGGGAGACGGTGAGGAGGAGGACGACTCCGGGGCCGCCACCTCCGGTCGCCGAGGGCCCTCAGCTGAAGGCGGCGGCGGTGCAGCGAGGCTCCGCGGCCTTTGTCGGGAGCGTCCCCGACGCCCCGCGCCCCTGGGCGGAGCGAGCCCTGCGGTCGCCGGACCGGAAGCGCGGCGCCTCGGACGGAGACCGGCTCCGGGCGGCGGGGTGGGGTTCCCGTTTCCTCCGGGTGGCGGAGTAGGGTTCCCGGGGTGGGAACTGGAGGAGGCGCGGCACCGGGACCGGCGGCGAGTTATTGATGGAGCAAAACTCAGACCAAAAGCGGTGCAAGGGATCGAACATCCGACGGAGAGGCACACTCTGTAGACTATTACTACCGATTAAAATTAGAATTAAATAAAGGGAAAAGGGTAAAGTGGTGACACGGCGGGCTCCCGCACCGGCGGCTTGGCCCATATTTAACGGTGGTTTGTCAGGGGCACCGCCAGAGCGGCTTTGGACGGGAGGCTGAACCCGGACCGCCTGCGGCCCCTGCTGGCCTGGGCCTCCCCGGAGCCGGCCGCGGGCGGCCCTGGGTCCACGGGATGGTAGGGCCCGGTCCGTGCACCCGGGCCCCCCTCAGCCCCGGAGGGGAACTGCCCCCGGCGGTTGCCTCACCGACACAGTCCCAAAGCCCCTGCTTGGCAACCACGTTTCCCTCGGTTCCTCGGAGGCCACGGATGAGCCTCTAGAGCAGCGGTTCTCAACCTGGCGGTCAAACGACCCTTTCACAGGGGTCGCCTAAGACCATCGGAAAACACATATATAATTACATATTGTTTTTGTGATTAATCACTGTGCTTTAATTATGTCCAATTTGTAACAATGAAAATACATCCTGCATATCAGATATTTACATGACGATTCATAACAGCAGCAACATGACAGTTAGAAGTAGCCACGGGAATAATGTGATGGTTGGGGGTCCCCACAACATGAGGAACTGTATTAAAGGGTCGCGGCGTCAGGAAGGTTGAGAACCGCTGCTCTAGAAAGTGCATCCAGCAGCACTCGGTCCCACGGAGCCCGGACTATGACGTGGAGCTGGGGCCCTGGAGGCGGGGCGAGGCCCGTCAGGGTTTGGAAAGTTGAATCAGGAGGCGGTTCCCTGAAGGGAAGGACGGAGGACAACAGGTGCAGCACAGACATTAGGGAAAGTAAACAAGGAAACTAAACGTATACCACGGGAAATATTTTAGAGGAATATGATGCACTTTAAAGCTAACGGGAAAAGACAAGTTATTGCCTTTTCATAACTATTTTATTGTGACTTAAAAGCTTTGCATACAACAGCCTCTGTTATGGTCAGAGCTAATAATATAAATTGAAATGCCCTTACCATCAGTTTTAAAAATAAAATACTGGGACCAAGATGTGCCCTAGAATTAAACTGAATTTAAGTTGTGATTTGGTAAAATAATGCCTATGTGTTCGTTGTGTTTATTAATGTTACGTTACGTGAGGGATGGTCTCAGTTGTGGGTGATGTTTATGTAACAGAAAACTGCAGGGCCTGGGCACAGCTTGCTCTTGCTGTCTCCTGCACGCCCAGCTGCTGGGACCACGTGTGCCACCTGCAGAGTCACCAGCTGAACTGCGGGCGCTCGTTGGAGGCAGCAGGGCACGTGTGTAATTGGCCCTGCTGAGCAGAGGGGCGGCAGAGCCAGAACACGGCCCTGGTCCACACGGGACACGTGCATGGTGTTGGCTGATAGGATTTCTTAGAAGAGTATTAACGTAAAAGGTTTCCTCATGGTTCCTCAGCAGTTTTTGGTTCTTCTGGAAACAGTAAAACACGGAACAATTCAACAAACTAACTAGGGTCTTTGTTTTCATTGTTTTGTGGAAGCAGGAGGCCTGTGCCTTCCTGGAGGTGCTGCACAGCCACCGGGCGGCAGAGCCTGAGAAGCCAGGGCGGCGAGAGCAGGAAGCCCAGCGGAGCACCTGACATCGGCTGCCACTCTGCTCCCTGACGGCTGCTCCCAGTGAGGCCGAGGCTGGCCCGGCAGAAGGGGACAGGTAAGAGCTGAAGGGCACGCAGAGAGCATCTCGAGCTACAGTCCGGGCGGCTGGGCCAGCGGGCACTCCAGCCTCGGAGCAGGTGAGCTCCCAGTGGGCAGGGAGAGCGAAGTGCAGCCCCGAGTCAGCTCACCCCTGGATGGTAAGGTGCCTGCCATTTATACATTCATAACTGGTTTGTTTTCTTATGTGTTCTTTGTTGAGAAGTGTAACGCCTGGGATTTAAAAGGTGCTTCTGGCAGTTTGTGAAACCTAATAAAATCACACAGGCTTTTCTGGTTTTCTTTGCTTTGTGTTTTAATTCTCTTTCAGACTCTATGTCTGGAAGGATAGGTACCAACATTTGTAGTACAGTGGTTCTCATGGCTTGGCAAGTTTTCACATAACTTTTGCATTCTTCTTTGAACTTTCTAAATTCCTTTTGGTTTTAAAGTAAACATGAGTAATTTTTATAAAAGGAACTGTTTTTTAAAAGTTAACCATGCCAAAACCAGTTTGGCTCAGTGGATAGAGCATCGGCCTGCGGACTGAAGGGTCCCGGGTTCGATTCCGGTCAAGGGCATGTACCTGGGTTGCGGGCACATCCCCAGTAGGAGATGTGCAGGAGGCAGCTGATCGATGTTTCTCTCTCATCGATGTTTCTAACTCTCTATCTCTCTCCCTTCCTCTCTGTAAAAAATCAATAAAATATATTTTAAAAAAAAAGTTAACCATATTTACTGGGAAATCTTGACTCTGTGTCCTGATTTTGCAGCCTTTTCATTTCATGAGTATTTTGTGTGACTGCATGTGTCCTTACACATTTATGTATACATGTATGTAAAAAGCATTCGGTATAATGTAGATAGATGGTGGTTATCTTGTACTGTGAGTGATTTGTTTTCTTTTTTTCCACCTTTGGCATTATTTGAATTTTAAAAATACATGTGCATTCATAAGCAGAAAAAAAGTGTTTTGAAAGATAGGGTAATAGAAGACATGGAAAGGCCCATAAATATTAACAAATCCAAGTAGCCATCTCGTGCTCCTCTGTAACAAACCCACCATGAGGTCATCCAGCCCTTGTATCCGTGACTCCGATGATAAAGAGATAGTGTCCTCTTCTAGCACAGCTAGTAAAGACTTTTCCTAATTGGATCAGAGTCTTTGTCATTTCCAACCTAATGCTCCCAATTTTAACCTTTGAACCACGCGGTTATGCATTCAGGCATTCAAAATATATTTGAGCTTCTACTCAAGTGTGTGGGAATACAGCAATGAATAAAGCTAGCAACAATCCTACTCTCACCAAGTAATGTTTAGTGAGTAGAAATAAAATGAGTAATACATGTCGGGTAGAAATAAGTTCTACGGAAAAAATAAACCAGGGGACGGTGATACTCGTAAAGGCTCAAATACTGTGGTAGCCCACCTCCCGAGGGCCCAAGACCGCCTCCTCCAGGCACTCCTGACTGCAGGCCCTCCCAGCTGGCGGGCTGCCCTGTGTAGTGAGCATTGCACAAAGGACAGAGCGTGTCTCTGACGCGAGGCTATAAAAGGCCCTGTGGCTCCTGCCTTGCTCCTCCTTGGATCAGTGCTTTGGGGAAAGCGTCGAGGACACTCAGGAGGGCTTTGGAAAGGCCGCTGTCTCCAAGGGCTGAAGCTTCCCACCGGCCAGTGGGCAACTGCGGCCTCTGCCAACAGCATGAGGGAACTGTCTTGGAAGGGGGTCCTCTGCTCCCAGTCAGTCCTTCCTTCACGATTCTCAACTGACATCTTCATTTTAAACATGTTTTTATTGATTTTAGAGGGAGAAGGAAGAGGGAGAGAAACATCCAGGAGAGAGAAGCATCGATCAGCTGCCTCCTGCACACCCACTACTGGAGGTCAAACCCGAAACCTGGGCATGTACCCTGACTGGAATTAAACCGGCGACCTTTTGGTGCACAGGACAGCGCTCAGCCAACTGAACACCAGCCAGGGTCTCGTTGACACCTTGATTGAAACCTCCTGAGACCTTGAGCCAAAACCACCCTGCCAAGTCATTCCCAGATTCTGACTCTCAGCAGCTGTGTGAGATAATGTTTGTTGTTTTCAATCACAAAGTTTTGAGGTAATTTGTTATGCAGCAGTAGGTAACTAATGGACTCACTGAGATGAAATTTGCACAGACACCTGAAGCATGGAGACTTGTGGATAAGCTAGTGGAAGAGCATTCCAAGCAGGCAAAGGCCCTTGTTAAATACCAGTATGTCTGAGGCTTGCCCTGGCTGGGTGGCTCTGTTGGTTGGACCAACTATTCTTATAGTGACAAGTATTCTAATTGTGTTCTTTCTGTCCCAAAAGACAGTAGTGATTTTTTAAAGTTTATGGAGCTCTAAGTAGTAGCTCTCTGTTATTCTGTAATGAACACCCCACCTTCCCCCTCCATCTGCTACTTTATCTTTCTACTATATTGATCTTAACCCCTCAAAAAGCTATGTTTGAGAGAAAGCTGGAAAGCCCAGAATAGCAAAAATAATGCTTTCCCAAATGTAACCTTGTAATATTTTTTAATGGGGGACAAATAGGAAATCAAGAGTAAAAACAAGCTTGCTTGCAAATAAATTGATGTCTCCAAGCATAAAATAAATTTACAAATCATTCTCTAATTTTTATGAAATCCCTTTAAGATGCCAATTAAAAAAATGTCTCTTCAAAAATACATTTTGAAGTTTGAAAATACAATCAGATGAGCTTTTCCCACCTAATTTCTAAAGTGCTGGGAAACGAACAGCTCCGAATTTTAAAAGGCGCGGACAACAATCTCTTCTGATGCCCAGAGCCCAAATGGACAGCAAAAAGGGGTCTCAGCCTCCATCTCCATCTTCCTTGGAGGAGAGGGTCTACCAGGACCAACATTTCAGTCAGCTGCCTCACTCCCACCACCCTGCTTTCCTTCAAAGATTAAAAACAAAGAGAATCACATGCAGAGGGGGCATGGCAGGGAGGTACGCCACGCTGTAAACTGGTTTTTAGAATACAAAGGATGTAGCATTTCTATGCATGTCGTAGTTTTGTAAGCATAAAAAAATGACTTTTTATAAAGAGGAAACTGGCAATTTTTATCTTGAGATAAAAATTCCCTACAGTCATCCTTGTTTTGATAACTTATTTTATTATTCACTTTCATTAAAGTGAGACAAAATATTATTTCCATATTTTAGGTTTTTTTCCCCCTTTTGTATTTATTCTTTATTTAGCAAACAGTTTCCACTTTCTTTTTCCTCTGTGTGGAAAATTTACTGTCTGAGCTATAGGAAAGGTAAAACCTATCTGTAATGTGAAGTAATTTAAAAGTGAAATCTAAATATGAAAAGTTTGAGGGGAAAAAACTGCTTAAAATAGTACTGCTTTATTTTTATGCAAAAGGATAACTTGGTGACAGGACCTAAGTTAATATAAGGAACAGGAAGAAACCACACAAAGAACCAATTCTAAAATGATTTCTTCATTTTTAATTTCTTAAAAAGCATGTTCACAGCACACTCCAAGAATGCTATACAGCAACGGTGTGCTGCTCTTAGTCAAACAGAGTATGTCAGAAAACAAAACAAATTTTAAATGGTTAATGGTTTTTTAAAAATAGGTCTTTGAAATTTCTGTAAAACCAATAATCACCAGTCATTGAAATCTGTTTCATAGTAGTAAACACTTAAGAAATGTAATAAGTATTGACCCCAAATCACACTTCTCTTAAAAGGTATACAACAGAAACAAAAATAAGTATTTTTCGAGAAAGAACATATTTGGCATTTTAAAATAATGTCAAAGGAGGAACTTTCAAGTGTAAGTAATGTTTAGACTTTTACTTTCAGTGACCAGGGTCTCTACTGGTTCCAACCTGAAATCAGCAATAGGAGGAATGATTACATTATAGTTAATGAACTTCAGTCTAACAAAGCCAGTGCAGTGCGTGCTTTATTTAAAAAGTGGCATCCGGCCAGTCTAAAAATTATTAAAAGTGAGGTCAGAGAGTTCAATCAGTAGGTTAACTTGGTATCCAACTTGTTTCAAACTTAGTGTTCATCATTTGACTTACTATATTTCTCTCAAAAGGAATCAGTAAGTACAGAGTTTCAGTGATATGGAAACTGAACTTTGACAAACAGGGTTAAATTTTAGCATCCCACCTTCCCAGATAGCTTACATTTTCCTTATAAATGCAGAGCAGCTGCACCATGCATCACACTCTATCCCTTTCACCCAAATGTAGAAATGCTGAAAGTTAATTTTTAAAAATTTGGGTGGTTAAGTTCTTATATATTTGTCTTTCAGAAACCTACAATCCTTTTCTTGGATATGAACGTGAAAAAGAACTCAATTCATATTCACGACGTACCAATAAAAAGTATTTTGCTTATGTCTATTTCCATCAGCCATTTTGAAACCAGATTTCCATTTAAAACACCTACTAAAAGAAGATATTTTCCTTTAGAATCATGGTCACAATCTGGAAAAAGAACTGAGAAGGACGAATGTCAGGCCAATAAAATATTCAAGGAAAGATGAGACTCAAAGCAGGGATGTATCAGAGCAAGTAGGTGGCAATAAAGGCCTCCCTTGTAAACATCTGGCCTTTCCTCCCATATCTGAAAACGTTACCCACGTTTTAAAAAATTCTCATCAAAACATTTTACACCACGAATCCTGTAAAATCCAGTCGATTTCAACTAGATAACCTGTAGCTGTTAAAGAATTATATTATCCTGTTCATAAGATGAGAGGTAGTGACATTTTATTCTCTCAATGCCGAGCTAAAAATTCCACATGTCTGGCATTAGGGCTACCAGGGGAAAAGCACAGAAGCACCATTGTACACTCCTCGTGTTGGTATCTCAAGTTGCCCGTAACTTCGTTTGGCATTGGCAGCTGGCAGTCGCCGCTGGGTCGCCACTGAGAGCCGCGGGTATCGGTGCTATGCGTCGCGTGGGACTGGAGGACCTTCGTCGTCTTTCAAAAATGAAGCAGCTTTCCTTCCATTCTTCTGAACGTGATCTTCATTCATTTTCTCCAAAGCTTCTATCTACAAAATTAATATTTAACATTCAATCCACTTGTCAACCCTACTTCACTGAAACCACACTTCAGATTGAGCCAGTGTTTACTCAGTTAAAATGAGGTCACTCCTGCCCGACCTGTGTGGCTCAGAGGTTGAGCGTGAGGCCATGAACCAGGAGGTCACGATTCGATTCCTGGTCAGGGCACATTGTCAGGTTGGGGGAGGTTGGGGCTCAATCCCCAGTGTGGGGTGTGCAGGAGGCAGCCGAGCAATGATTCTCATCATTGATGTTTCTAGCTCTCCTCCCTTCCTCTCTGAAATCAAAAATATATTTAAAAAAACAACAACCAGGTCACTCCTAACAATGCTGGCCTTCGATCAGACTTACGTATTAGTGTGTCATATACATATATGATAGCATGACATACACATATGTTTTTACTTGATTATATTACCAGGATCAAAATTGAGTTATCAAGTCAGCAACTAGAACCAAGCGATGTCTTCCTGTGTGCTCCCTCAAGCGTGCAGGGCAGGAAAGGGTTTTCCAGCAACCACAGTAACACCTGCTCAGCAACTGTACTGAGCGAGACGCTAGACTTGCCATCTTTCTAGAACTTCTCTGACCTTAGACTCCATAATAATCATTCTCTGCTCTGGTATATTGTTGGGAATAATTAGCTGCCATTTCACTTTTTAGTTTTTGTTCCAATTCTGAGAGACCTTCTCTGAAAGAGATTTTTTTTTAATGGTTTTATCGATCCATGTTGTAATGACTGGGTATTTCTAAGGATGGTCACTGCTAACTTTCTATATTAAAAGCAGGGACCAGCCCTAACCGGTTTGGCTCAGTGGATAGAGCGTCGGCCGGCGGACTGAAGGGTCCCAGGTTCGATTCCGGTCAAGGCCATGTACCTTGGCTGCAGGCACATCCCCAGTGGTGGGTGTGCAGGAGGCGGCTGGTCGATGTTTCTCGTTCATCAATGTTTCTAACTCTCTATCTCTCCCTTCCTCTCTGTAAAAAATCAATCAAACATACTAAAAAAAAAAAAAAGCAGGGACCACGTATTACTAATTTTTGTATCACCCAGCATGTTTACCACTTAACTTCGTAAAATAGGGGAAATCCAGTGTATGGGAAATGTGTTATTTTCCATCTCCATCAAACCGTGAACTCCTGGAAGAATGTTTTTGTTATGTTTATCTTAGGTTTAAGCCTGGAAAGGACCAAAACTATCTCCAGAAAAGACAAATCTCAAATTCATTTTAGTTTTGAGGGGAGGGAGGATAAAATTCACTCTGGGTTTCAGTATCTGCTATATTCAGTCTCCATTACCAGCAGAGAGAACAGCAGCTCAGCTTACCTCAGCCAAGAAATCAGCTTCATTGTCTGCTGAGATGTTTAAACCTGACACAGCATTAAAGAGCTCTCGTTCATTAAGGGCTTCCTTCACTCCGCCTTTCTGGAAAAACTAGTGAAGAAATATAAGGAAGTCAGTAATTAGCAGTAATGAGTAATTCTCTTAAGAACAGGGAAGGCACGCTTGCAGGCACCTGTGAGCTCCCCCATTTCAGGCTAGCTGTGTTCAGGCTCTTCTTGTTCTCAGTCCTGACACACCCACTGTCTGCCAAGTTAAGTTTGTCACACTCTATAGCTGGGTTAAGTGTGCACCTTCTAAAGCTGTAAAAATGAGTGCTTTATAAAAATGTTTGCAGACTCAAAACATTCACTAAATCCCATGAATTAAAATGGTCAAGACACATAAGTTATTCAGAAAGAGCGTTACCATCTGGGTCTGTTGCTAACAATTTCCTGTAGAAACAGCAAACAAATGTGACCCGACTCTGAGCACCGAGGTTTACCTTCCCTCAGGTCTCCTCTGCCTCACAGGCGTGTGCCTCGGACGTCACGCAGACCAGCTCATTTCAGTGGCGCTCACGCTGCCAGGAGGCCTGCAGGCTGCCAGCTGCAGCCTCTCCACACTGCATGTACTAAGTGTCTACTGGAATGTTCAAATATTTGGAGCCAAAATAAAAACTTCCTCTATTGCCAATTTAATTCAGTGGCCCAAATGTGAGGCATGCAATCAATTCTTGCTGAAAATAAAATCTGACAAATTGATCTTTATATCTTTATCTTGAAGGCAGCCAGTAACCAAACCCTTCATGTTCTAAGAATATCTTGCTTATCTTAGGAGTGAGAAAACTACATGAATCTCTTACATCCCATTACAAAAACTGTATTAGTGGGGGTTTTTTAAATATATTGTTATTGATTTCAGAGAGGAAGGGAGAGGGAGAGAGAGAGATTGATTGGCTGCCTCCTGCACGCCCCCTACTGGGGATTGAGCCCGAAGCCAGGTATGTGCCCTTGACCAGAATTGAACTCGGGACCCTTCAGTCCACAGGCCGACACTCTATCCACTGAGCCAAACCAGCCAGGGCAAAAACCGTATTAGTTTACATGCCTACCTGTGAGACATTCCTACAGTCACGGAACAAGAACTCCAGGCCGTGAGGATGGGTCGGTTCTACAGACTGACTGACATCGATCAACCAAACCTATTTAAATACAGAGCATACAGTGACTGACCTTCACTAAGTTACATCAAGTAATTTAATGTGAACATTAACGGAATATGCTCCTCACCTTTCCAGCATGCCACAGCATGTTATATTCACTGAGGTCGGCATGCACGAGCGTGCATTCATTATATAACTGCTGCATCAGCTGTGAGGAGGCAAGGCCGACATTTAGGAAAAGAAATCATTCCAATTCACTGCCACAGCTAAAATGTCTACGCTCACCCACAGTAACCAGGAAGGTCAAGACAAGGTTAAAGACCTGGACCGAGCTTTCCTTTTTTAAGGCAGGCTGTGACACAGTGAGACAACAGCGGGGATGACTGACACTCCTCCTCCTCGTCCACCTGATGACAATGAGGCCAGGAGGCCACGGGGCACACCTGGATCCCACAGGAGTAAGAGAGCGGCCACGGGCATGGCCACCACTCAGGAGACCAGGCTTACCCTTCACAAAAGGGCAAAGGGCTCCCTGAGTCCGCTAAGGGATGTACACAACTCCACGGCTAAAAAATACTTCCTGCCAGACACAGTAGGAGAAATTTCCTTAGGAATCCCGTGGTGTTATGTTCAGAATCGTGGTGAGCCCTAGCCTTACCGTAGCAATCAGTGTTAATGCTTTGTTTCCCAGCCTTAATAGAATTCACGTAGAAAAGTACAGGATTACTTCATCTCTTCCCCAGCTACCCCACCACCAAAAAAGAAGCCAAAAAGGAATTTCATTTTCCTTTGGATGTTGTCCTCTTGGAGGCAGAGAAAGTTGGATTATCTCCCTAGCTGGGTCTTAAAAAATTACGTTTGTATTCACATCAACTGCTGACTGGCACTGGAGCGCCAGGTAGAGACTGTAAAAAGCTCACGTTTCTCCACTATTCAGTTACAATAGAGAAAAATCACAATATTGGGAGCATTTTCTTATGCTAGAAGGACCTCAGACTGAATGCAGCTGCTGTCCCGAAGCAGGAAGAGCTTCCGTAAGTTCCTGATACGTCCTTGCAACCCTAACGCCTGCTGAGTGGAGATGCACTCCCTCCATCTTTAGTTCCCAGCTGCACTTCCTTATGAGTCCAAATCTTCTGCCCCAGATTCCCAACTAGAAAGGCAATTTTTTCGCACTTAGAGCAGTATCATTCAAGAAGACATGAAAACCAAGCAGGCACTACATCAAACTTAATGAAGTTTTAACAGCTTCATGCCTCCATGTCACTGATGCTCACAACGAGCCTTCACTTGCTTCATTCGTCTATTTTCTAAACTGACTCAACACACACACAGTGGTATAAACACACCTCTTCAATGTGAACATTCCTTCACAAACTTCAGTGTGGCCTTATTCTATCACCATAAAATAGGACTACTTTTGGAAACTTTCAGAGTTAGAAGAAATATTTTTAGAAGCGGGTGTGACTGCTCTGGAGGGCACACGTACGTGGAGAGTTTGGTGGTAGGCTGCTTCCATTTCTTCGCTACTGAGCTTCACTTCTTTCAATTTAGGAGCTGGAACCTGATCATGGCCAATGAAAGACATAACTAAAATGTGTTTCTTGAGCAGCACAACTGCTGGGCAAGGAATTCCAGCTTTCTGCATTCTGTACAGAAAGAAACAATTAAGAAGGTAAAGATCAGGAGAGAATGTTTTACTTAAAGAACATCTAACAAGGCCCTGCAATGAGCTGGGATAACGCACATGGAGGGACAGACTGGTGAGAGATGATCCCAGGGCCCGGGCAGAGGTGGGACAGGAGCTGTGGGAACACACACATCAGGAAGGCTAGGAGGCCAGGCAAATGGGCGTCAGCCCAATAGGCAGGTGGGGACATGCTGGTCTCAGGAGAGAAGCAGCTTGTGGAAGTGCAGGGAGGTGTTCAGAGCACAGTCCACTGGGAGAATGTATGTGAACCAGCACAGCTGGAAGCTGAATCGGAGGAAGGCCATGTGGCTCCGGGCGACAGAGACAGGCTCCGCATCACAAAAGGACTTTGAATTCCACACTAAAGACTACAGGGCGGCAGCAGCATTTTAAGAAAGGCAGAGGTGAGAGCTCAGCCGTACAGGAGATTGGAGGCCAGCAATGCCTCTTGGGACATGATTCTATCCTCAGAAGTGCTGCTGAGGTGAAGAGCTTTGCAGCTAACAGAAAGGCAACTACTCAAGCTGACTTCCAGCTTCCGGGTCTCTTTACCTGGTGAGGTTGTGCATTTCCTTTTCTGCCCACATTCGGATGATCTTACGTGGATTTAGTTTACTGAAGCGATCTTTAAACCTGAAATCATCTTTAATGTATTTGTCACGGTTCTTAAACTCATTAAGGGTTGTTTTAAATACCTTGATGGCACATTCTGTAGGTATAAATTTACTACATTCCTTTTCATCTTCCATGCTAAGTGGAAGGAAAAAAATTAAGTCAGTATAAATTGCCAGCTCACAAGTAAACCAATTGCAAAATAAAGATGTCAAACAGGGTTGGGTCCACCTTCTCTGACCATGACTGGCAATAACCTTGCTCTGCTCTCTCTTTCTTATCCCATACTGCAAGTCTCACTCACATACTGGGTATTCTATTATGTAATTATCTTTATTGACAATAACAATTATTGCTGTAATGTTCTCTTGGTTATACTGTAAGTTCTTTGAGAGTAGAAAACATGTCACACGTATTCTCTAAAAAACCCAGCACAAGTTACTACAGTGGGGCCTTGACTTACAAGTTTAATTCGTTCCGAGACCCAGCTCGTTAAGGAGCTCGTTAAGGAGCTAGTTAACTCAAATTACTCTGTCAACTCAAAGCAAAAAATCAGCCAAGAGAGACAGCTGGTATCTCCGGACACTCGTAAGTCAAGGCCCCACTGTATTCAATTAATTGTTGATTACAAGGCCAACCTGAGAGTAATAGAAACCAGGACAGCTTTGTAGTGGGCAGAACCCTAGGATGGCTCCCAATTTCCCAGCCCCACCAAGGGGACTACCCTTGGATAATCCCCTCCCTTGAGGGCGGGTGGCACAGCCACTCCCTCCATTAGCTCACATTGTACGGCAAAGGATGACACTGCACTAAGACGCAGGCTTAGCTGACTGAAGGGGAAGACGTGACCTACTTACTACGCGGAAGGGCTACACGGCCAGGAGCTGCAGGGCCTCTGGAAGCTGAGGGCAGCCTCGCCTGACAGCCAACAAGCAGAGACCCAGTCCTGCAGCTGCAAGGAGCTGCCTGTGCCAAGGGAACAGGACCCACGCGGCAGAAGGGAGCCAGGCCAGGCCCTCCTGAACTTCTGATCAACTAAAACTAGGAGATAATATGTGGGGGTTGTTTTTAAGCTGCTAAGCCTGTGATTTGTTATGTAGCACAGAAAACTAACAAACTTTTAAAAGCATTCAACTCTCACTTGGAGAGAACCAAATACTCTCTAGTTTTACTAACTATAAGCACAATAAAACCTTGATATAATGGACTAATTTGGGCAACAGGGTGTCCAAGCCAAAAGTCTGTTATATAATGAAGTAGGTTTTCCAAATGTGTGCATAGTCTGTGCCCCAGCAATTTCAGTGTTAGGAATTTAGCTTAAGGATATATTGGCAAAAGCACACCATGGTAGATTTACAAGGATATTCCTATATGTTCACACAGTGGAATGTACTAACACAGAAATGGGCGATGTAAGCCAGTAATATAGAAGGATCTCAGATATATTACTGAAAAGCTAAGGTTCTGAACGTCGAGTATAATCTCTTTTATAGTAACCAAATAAGAAATAGATGCATAAAAATTTCTGGAAGATTTGAGTAAAAATTGTTAATAGTGGTTTTAGAGAAGAGATCTGTGGGGCGAGAGTAGGTAAAATGAAGGACACTTTTCAGTTTAATTCTTTCTGTAAAGTTTTCATTTCCACCACAGGCAATCTTTCATTTTAAATAATTTGTGCCATTAGGTTATTATCTTCCTGGTCTTAGGATACCCTCAAATTAAATTTGGAAAGAGGGAGGGGAACAAAGTTTAAAGTAAGGAAGAAATAAATGTTTACTAAGATGAACATATTCCAGGTATTGTCAGGTATGACCCTCACTTATCCCCACAAAATCCTATGAGGCAAGGGTCAACTTATGAGGTGCAGTAACTTGCTCCAGATCACATAACTTGAAAAACATTCATTTTTATCCTTCCTTTTGGAACTTAACAGTGTAATTCAATTTACGATTATATGTATATATTTCATCTAGAAAGGGAGATTAAATAGTTGAGAAAACCTGCCCTGGTAGGTAGCTCAGTTGGTTCACCAAGTTTCTGGGTTCGATCCTCAGTCAGAGAACTTACAAGAATCAACCAATAAATGCATCAATAAGTGCAACAACAAATCAATGACTCATGTCTCTCTTCTCTCTTTCTCTCTTTTCCCCCATCCCCTTCCTCTCTCTAAAATCAATAAATAAAATTTAAAAAAGAAAACCTAAGGTGAGGACTTGACCAACAATTGTTTGAATCCCCTAAGTACACAGAACTAACTTTCTAAACCTAAAACAACAAGAATAATTTCTGTCATCTATTTTGACATTTTGTTTGTAAACAATGTTAAAGTAAAGAGGTAGCCGAGCTAGTAAGTCTTGCTGTGACTTCCATGGTAAGTAACCAGATGATTTCATAGTCCTGGCACGTTTTTTAAACAGGCTCCACTTTCAAAAAACTTCCTCATGCAGTTCTTGACTCATCTAAGCCCTTGTAACAGAAGGGAAGTGGGGAAGATCTAAACAGCATAAGATCTCTAAAAGACGTTTCTTCAACAATGTAAGCATTACTTAAAGCTGGTATTTCTTAAAGTAAGGATCCGAACTACACGGGAGGCATCAGTGACTGACGAAGCATGTCCCCTCCGATCTGGTACCCAAAGGCCCCACAATGGAAAACCAGGGTTTTGAGACAAACCCAGGTACAAATTTTGTTCTGCTACTTATAGCTGCCTATATGATACAATAAAGTAGAAAGTATATTCATGAAAAAGAGTAAAGGAGTTTACACAAAATTTATGGTTACCTCTGGATGCTGGGATTAAGATTAAGGTGATTGTTTTCCTTTCTACAATCTCATAGTGTCTAAATTTTCTATGGTAACACTTTTTAAATGAATCTGCTTTCCATGTGATGTGAACTTTGATTCTGTGTAAATCCGTTCACACTGGGAAGAAGGAGCTACGCTTTGTTGCCATGATGGTGCCGTATTTTGCTCACTCACCTCCCTCCATAGGCATGAAAGACAACAGATTCCTTCCCTGTGCTGATGCAGCCAGTGATGGTCTCCAACATTCCCGAGTTGACCATTTTATACATAAGTAAGCGTGTCTTAGGATCAACTGCTTTTTCCTACAAGAGACACGGCACAAAGAATAAAAATGTTCACCTCATAACATTATCTGAGCCGTTGCTAATAACAAACATTCAAAATATATATCTTTTTTAAAAACTTGTAACAGGCTCTTAAGATTAGCAATCAAGGTACAATTCATCCCTTTAACTTTAATTCTAATGTCTTTGAAAATTAATATCTAAAAGAATCATCAGAATTCAGACATTAGCTTAGTCAAAATCATATTTTATCTCCAAAGTTTAAACAATTCCCCCAGTGTACTTACCATTAGTTTGTTTTTCTAAAGGTTTAAAAATTACTTTATTCTCAAGATGTTAGACACTGTCTTCGTCAATGTAAAACATTAGAGACTTATAAATTATTACAAATATGTCATAATTTCTTTAGACTCTTAGAATATTAGTATGCAATGTAAACTATACAGTTCAAATTATGACCACTAAACTGTAGGTTTTAAATAAGTGATTAATAACCATTACATTAAAGCTGAAAAGTCTAATAAGCAAAGCTACTGGGTTTATTTACATCTTAGATTTGAAAAGCCAATCTTGTGAAAAAAATACCAAACAGAAAAAAATTTAAGATTACTTACTGCAGTAGAGTGTTCTTTTTTCTCGTGGAGGCGGGCACTTCGACGTTCTTCTGAGTAGGCATGTTGTTTTAAAGCATTGAAAACATGGTTTGATAGTTTTAAATCCATTCCAATTCCATCTCCTACCTGAAACCCAGGTGCAAACTGCCAAAAAGAAGCATTAGCATCTGAATACTTTAAACAGGTTACCTACTCCATAGACAGGCTGTGAAAGCAGAGCGCATTGGCATTAGAGAGGAAATACAAGGACTCACTAATAGACCCAGCAGAGCGGAGAGGGGGCTGTTTCAGAAACTGCAGCAAGGAAGAGGTTTTTCCTGTCCTATGCACCGAAGATATCCACTCACATCTGAAATCACTGCAGCGTTTCTTTGTACCTTGCTTTTACATCAGCAAAGGACACAGTACATTTTAAAGACTACACCAAATCTAACCAAAGAAATATAATTTCATCATCAGTTATTTCTGAGGAGTGGGTAGTACAGCAAGCTCTGCCCACTCCATGACAATTATGTTCGAGAGCTGCAGTGTTCCATATAGCAGCCACTAGCCACATGTGGGTATGTAAAGTTAAGCTAAAATAAAAAATTGAGTTCCTCAATTACAATACCCAAATCTCAGTTCTCAAATATGGCTGATATTAGCACAGATATAAAACATTTCTACTGTCACAAGTGCTACTGGACAAGGTTGTTCTAGAGTCAGATCTGGACTGTTTCTGGAATTTAATAATATGTTTATGTAACAAGTATTTGTGTCCTCAAGTCTAAATGTTTTATATTCACCAAATTTTTATGAAAGAGGAAAAATGCTATTTTTCCCCTTTTTTAAAAAAAAATTACATTTTATTTCTGATTTTTCAGGGGTAGTTCAGGCATAAGCTAAAACTTGTAAAAAGTATTGAAGGGGATAGTAGACAGTATTTTTCTCTCTTCTTGTTATTCCCCAGTCACCACTGTTATCTGTTCTTGGGTAGGGGTGCTATTTTATGAAAAATAATGTGCTGAAAATAAATGTTACTTTCCTAAGACAACTTCTAATTTTAGAATTAATATAAATCAAACTATTTTTCTTAATATTGTAGAATTTAATTGTGGCACATTATATTCTTATTAGTGGCTGAGGGTTTTCATGATACTGCCATATTATAATTTAAAACTTCTTTAGAAAGGATGAAGAGTATTTTTAGAAATTTAAGATGGGTATTTAGAATCCCATGTTTTTAACTTAGTAACATTCTAGTAACATTCTCAGAGATAACACTTTCTGTAACTTACATGCTCCATTCTGGCTGTATTCTTTCTCCCACAGACTACTTCATCATGTTTGGTGGTGATGTCTTTTCCTTTTCCAATAAAACCCTTTTTGGGAGTAGGAACTGGTTTTGCTAAAGACAAGTATATAAAAATAGCAAAAACTAAATTGCTGAATTCAATATTGTCTGAAAAGATATCTGAATCTAATAGTAAATTACCAAATGCTTTTCAAAGATAAAGTATAAGGATTCATGGGAAAACTTAGTGTTCCTATGGCCCCATCAAATAAAAGCCTTGATACCTGGTCTATATGGATCATCACGAGTATCCTGCCAGTCAACCTCATCTTCAGAGCTATCACTGTCTTCATAGGGATGCACTTTTCGATAATTCTCAAAGGAAATGGAAACTTAAAAGGCAAAAATAGTTGAAAACTTATTTAGGAGTACTTTATAAGCATTTCTACCATCCAACGCAGTTGTCACAATGAGGTCATAGTACCTTTGCTATCGCCATTGAATTTTTTTTCTTCACGCCTAAGCTGTGCATCGTATTCTCTGTCAAATTCCATCTGTAGCATCTGAGCCAGCATTAGGTCGCTGGAAGTATCAGTGTTTTCTCCAGTAAGAAATGGTCCTTCAGCAACACTATTCAAAATAAGGCAATATAAACTAACATACCGTGCTTCTGTAAACAGATGCTATCAATTATGAGAGTAGGATGTGCTTTTTCACTGTTAAAAACTGTACTAAAACTTTACCGAAGCACCTCTCCTGCCCAGGCACCCTCTGATTAGTGCAGGAACCTGTGAGAGCACCAACTAGGATGGAGAAAGCTGTGAGAGAAAGCTAGGGGTCTATATGAAATCCACACCAAGACCCAGAATTCATTGTTCTTATCAAAGGAGAGAGAGCATCTATAAAAAAATAAGCTACAGGCACTGGATTAAAATATTATTTGATCATTTGGAGACCATCTGGTTCAACTGTTGCAATAACTAAACCAGAGAAATGGAGGGATTTGCCCAAAATAATACTGAAAAGTCGTCAGAGTCCGGACCGAAACTCAAACATCAGTGGACTCCCAGGATGGTGCTCTTTCTACTGCATTGCTTTTGTAAATGTATTTCTTAATCCTTTGTGATGACAATCACTAATCAAATCCTAAAACCTTGTTATAATCTGCCAGACAAAATTGATTCTTTCTAAATTTTACTTACTCAACTTTAGGAAAAGCAGCAGCTTCTTCTTCTAATTCCAACTCTTTAGCCAACTGCTCACTCATGACATCAGCCAAAGAACAGGATATTGTCTTTTGAGGAGTAGCCCATGGACACTATAAAAAATTTTTAAAAAGGACAATTCAATTCATAATAATGAAATTAAAAGACCTCCCAAACTTGGAAATAAGGTTAGCTTTTGGGAATTAAACTAGTTGAATCAACTCAAAGTAAAAATACCTCCCAGCTCAAATCGGTAGTATGTCCTTTTTAGTTGAAGGGAAAAGGCTATCACAGCATCACCCCACCAGCCAATGAGTTCATGTAACACCCCTTGTTCCACATCCATGCTGACTCACAAGCAACCTTCTGCTGATAACCGGGCTTCCCAGGTAGAATCTCTTATGGGAACAGTCTACGAACTGCACAATTCAAGTCTGCAACACCACCACCACAGCCAAGCGATATTCTGAGACAGGTGGCTAGTCAGTCAGCCTTCCTCAGTGACATCACTGTCTCAGCCCTCTTGACATACAAAACGTAGGTAAACTTCACAATTCATTTCTGAGGGGCAAGCTTTACTTAGCAACAGTGAACGATTACATTTGAAAGCCCAGGGATTAGGACCACCATTACTGAAGACAATGTCTAACTCTCTTGAACTCGCCCAGCTCCCCTTCCAAGATTCTCCCCCAGATACCAAAGCCATCTCCTGTAAGCACCTCCAACCAATCTTTCTGCTGCCAGCCCTGCTTGTTGCCAGGCAGCCACCACAACAGTGGTTCCCCCTCTAAAATGCAGATTTGACTGCTCCAGTTTCCTTACTTAAAGCTCTTTCATTGTTTTAATGTTTCCCACGGCCTTTAGCGTAAAGTCCAGACTCATTCCTTAACTAGTACTGAGTGTCTAATTTAGAAGCAGCACATGATGTTTTAGCCAGACAAACTGTTCATCACATTTAGCCAGTAAAAGACCTCTAGCTGGCCTAAGGGCCTGGCGTGACTCTGAGGACAGCTGGGCCACTGACCCTTGTTCAGGTTCCACAACACTGAGGTTCAGAAATCCACTTGGTTCAGGCTGCCAGGGTGGAGCACTTCAGGGTGATAAATGACAACTATGCCTAAGTGAATCAGAGCCCAGCTTTATCCAGCCTCCTCCCAAGAGGAGGAGAGGCGCCCAGCTCTCAGCACACCTGCACTAGCCCCCAGCAGAGCTGACCGAGAACACAGACGGCTTCCTCAAGGGCTGGGGTGACTCTCCTGGAAGGGTTCTGGGTCTAGAATCTTGAAGCTCTGTAATCTGGAGAACATAGCTCATCTTTTGGCCACATGACTCTGCTGACTTCTTAAACCAGTGGTTCTCAACCTTCCTAATGCCACAACCCTCATGTTGTGGTGACCCCCAACCATAAAATTATTTTCGTTGCTACTTCATAACTGTCATTTTGCTACTGTTATGAATTGTAATGTAAATATCTGATATGCAGGATGTATTTTCATTGTTACAAATTGAACATAATTAAAGCATAGTGATTAATCACAAAAACAATATGTAATTATTATATGTGTTTTCCGATGGTCTTAGGCGACCCCTGTGAAAGGGTCGTTCGACCGCCAAAGGGGTCGTCGGCGACCCACAGGTTGAGAACCGCTGTCTTAAACCCTCTAGGGTAGAAGACTAAATGTTGCCTAGGAATGTTCGGTCTGATCAGTTTCAAAGTACAGGTTCCAAGAGGTAAATGACCGTATTCTCTAACTCAGAATTGTCAATTGTCAATCACATTTGCAATGACTATTAGTAAAATAAAAATTCACTATATTTTAGTCACTGACTAAATATATATAACGTCTAGATGAAAGTCACCATTGAGCAGCTGCAATAGCATCCCTATTTTATAGATTTAGAAACAGAGACACAGAAAGGTTTTTTGTAGATGGAAGTGCTGCACCTAGGATTGCGCTCACAGCATGGTGCCACACTGCTCCCCTCATCATCTTGTCTTGGGACATGAGACGCAAACTGCTGTACCGCCTGCAGTCTAAATGCGAATTCCTCAGCAGTCAGTGTCCTTCAAAACCTGGCCTAGTTTAACTTTCCAGTCTCGTTACCCGATGCTCAAGCAACACTTGACCACATGCCCTTCCACACCTTCACATGCTCTTCTCTCTGATGCCTTTTCCTCCCATTTCCCCCAATTAAATCACCCTCCTCCTCCAGGCCCTCAGCTTCCATCCTCTGGTTCCCATCCCGCTGTGTCCTCTGGGAGCAGCACCAATCACTGCCCTGGCGTTACTGCATCAACCACAACACAACAGGAGCCTTGGAAGGCCGGTGTCTCCATTCTCAGAGCCCAGCACAGGGCTTCACCGTCAGGCACCCAGCACTGACTGAGTAAGTGCCCACAGGAAACCCTGGAGCTCGTCCATCCACTGCCACGTGGTCCCGGGGCTCTAGAGGCCTGGTGCTATTCCAGGTCCTTTTTCCATCTCGAAGGTGTTTCTAGTCTTTTGTCAACATCAAGTAATTCCAATAACACGTGAAATTAGCCGACAATTCCTTAGAAGAGGCATAAATGACAGGCTTACTATGTCATTTATGAAGTAGGCAGAGATTTACCTACTTCTAACATAGACGGAATCAGAAAGGGAGAGCTCAGTGGGCACCAGACACCCAGCCCACTCCCACTGCTCTTGCTCTCAGAGCCTCGGACTCCAGAGGTCTCCTTCCCGTACCTCTGCTGACAGCTCAGCTGGGCTGCCTTCCTTGGGTGAGGGCAAATAAGTAGACTTCCGAAAGGCTGCCAACCCCCATACTTGGATCAAATCCAAACTCTTCAAATCAGTAGTCAAAAGTCCTCCATAAAAATGTGTAAGCTGACAATCCACCACACAGGCACAAGGGGTTTACCACCTCAAGGGGGGCTTAGAAAATTTACCCGGGGCCCCTCCTAGGAATGGTACCATGGACTGTATGTAGGGGAATCCTCTTGTCATCATCTTGCAACTCTCCAGTAAATCAGACACTCTTTGTACTTAGGCAAACTTTATTTAATGCTAGAATAATAATAAATCTAAGACGCCCTCCTAATCTCTATCTTTGCTGTCCAACATCATTTCCCACTATTCCCTTCATCTATACAAATTCCCTGTTGCATCAAGACAGGAAGCCCCACAGTCCTTTCCAGTCCGCTATCTGCTCTCAATGACACCAGGCCCATAACCAGCTCCCTGATTCCTTCTGTCCTGTTTGCTGAAGAACCCGAGACCCACCAGGCTCTCCTCCCCTCGGAATCGGCCACCACTCGGCTCTGCTCAGAGTGGGGTCTTCACTGCTGCCACACTCCCACCTGCCTGATGGGGACATCACCCTTTCCCGCCCATCTCCTAAAGACGACCCCCTGCGCCCGAGCTAGTGTGGCTCCGTGGATAGAGCACTGGCCTGTGCACTGAAGGGTCCTGGGTTCAATTCTGGTCAAGGGCACATACCCGGGTTGCCGGCTGGATCCCCAGTAGGGGGTGTTTCTCTCTCCCTTCCTCTCTGAAATCAATAAAAATATATTTAAAAGAAAAAAAAAAGATGATCCCTAGCTGCCCTCCCACTTTTCTTTGTTTAAAATTCTACTGCAGACAGATACAGGGAGAGAATCAAGCACAATAAAAAAGAGCAAACATGAAGTGGGCACACAACAAAAATCCAGTCCTCAACTCAAAGCAAATGGAGAGAACCCTAAGCCACAGGAAGATCCCTCATCTCCCCAAGCAGCTCCAGCCGTGGGCAAACTACGGCCCGTGGGCCGGATCCGGCCCATTTGAAATGAATAAAACTAAAAAAAAAAAAAAAAAGACCGTACCCTTTTATGTAATGATGTTTACTTTGAATTTATATTAGTTCACACAAACACTCCATCCATGCTTTTGTCCCGGCCCTCCGGTCCAGTTTAAGAACCCATTGTGGCCCTCGAGTCAAAAAGTTTGCCCAGCCCTGAGCTAGACACACACTCTAGGCCAGCGGTTCTCAACCTGTGGGTCGCGACCCCTTTGGCGGTCAATGACACTTTCACAGGGGTCGCCTGAGACCATCCTGCATATCAGATATTTACATGACGATTCATAACAGTAGCAACATTACAGTTATGAAGTAGCCACGGAAATAATTTTATGGTTGGGTCACAACATGAGGAACTGTATTTAAAGGGCCAGAAGGTTGAGAACCACTGTTTTACACGAAAAAAATGTTCTGTGTTGGTATATAAAGAACAATTATTAAGCTAAAATAGTTGGATTCCTTCCTAACTTTAGTTTGAGGAACACAAATCCCAACGGAAGCATTCTTACTTTCCAGCAAGCCCTCAACAAGTGACAGTCTTTTCTAGGGAAAGCATGACAAGCAGCAGCCTGAGACCCAGGAGCCAAAGGTGGACTCAGCCGCCGGAGGAAAAGCTGAATCAGATGTTAGAGCCCAGGGCTGAGTCCCCCTCGGGGTCCGCCTGGGCGGCCAGGGGTCTGGGCTCATCCTTTCCCCCCCGAGCGCACGAAGCTGCCGCGGAGGGTGCCCCCCGCCCCGGCTGTTACCTTTCCGCCGGTTCCGGTGTGACTGGGCTGACTCACTGCGCCCAGAAAAACAAGTCCGAGCGGGCCGTCAGCGAACGTCACGTCTGCAGGCGGGCCCCGCCCACAAGTGCGCGTTTTGGGGCGCAAGGAGCTCCCGGAGAAAGACCTCGAGTCTGGCAGCCGCGCCGTCCCCGCCCCTCCCTCCCGGGCGCCCGCCGCCCTCTCCGGGCCTTCCCAGGACCGGCTCCGGGGACCAGGGCGGTGCGACGGCCCCGAGCGCCACTCACCTTGTTGGGTCCCCAGGCCGCTGCCGGCCCGGGTTCCGGCGATGACACTCCGACCAGATCCATGCGGGGAAGAGCCAGCCGCGAGCACAGGAGCGATGGCGGGGCCGGAGGCGGGGCCTGGGCGACGGGGAGCCGGGGCCGGGCCGGGCCGAAGTGGCGGTGACAGATGGCGGCGGGCGCCGCCGCGTCCGGAACTAGACCTCCTCGCTTCCGCCCTCTCCACGGGGCCGTCGCATCCGATTGGCCAGCGCCCCGGGCTCCGCTTGGAGTCGCTCCGCCCGCCCCGAGGCCGCACTTCCGGCCGCCGCTCGGCGCTGGGGCTTCCTCCCTGCGCGGGGCCGTCCGTCCGCGGGAACTGTCACCAGGACCGGGCGGCGGGGACTGGCAGTAACGGGCGGACGGAGCTCTGTGGCTCAGGACCCCCCGGTGCAGCCTGGACGGAGGGGCCGGGAGGCAGTGGCCGGTTGGACACCGGGAGCCCGAGGAGGACACCGGCTCTTGTTAATGCACTTGGTCATTGGAGGCGGCACGGGCACGGAAATTGGTAAAATGTGTTAGGAAACACTGACCGTAAACGGGGCGCCTAGTAACGACCGTGACTCGGCGTTTGTAGGGACGTTCTCATAAAGGGACCGGGTGGGGGTAGCCAGGCATTACAGTTCGCCGCTGAGCCGTGCGCCGTGCAAGGTCCTGTGCGCTCGCCAGGCCTCAGGATGCTCCGAGGGAACCCTGCCGTTTATCCCAAGGTTCCCAACGGGGAAACCGGGCCGAGGGCGGTGAAGCAGTGCGCCCGGTCGGACAGCAGTGAGGAGCGACCGGACAGGCTGGCTCTCCCGGCTCTCCCGGCTCTCCCGGCTCTCACCGGCTCTCACCGGCGGACCTCCCTACAACCCGCATCTCAGCCCTGAAACAGCCCCGCAGCCAGCGCTGAGCCAGGATCCAGGCCTGACATCCCTGGGCCCTGACCTTGTGATTTCCAGCAGCTACAGTCCTTGCCTCCCTCCCATTCCAGGTCAGAACAGTTCTGAATCTTCCAAACTCCAAACTAAAAGAAGGCAAAACTATCTATAATAATAAAAGCATAATATGCTAATTAGACTGGACAGCCAAACGACCTTCCAGACATCCTTCCGGATGAAACGGCAGCAGGGGCCAAGGCGGAGTGGTTAGGGGCGATCAGGCAAGCAGAGTGGTTAGGGGTGACGAGGCAGGCAGGCAGGTAGGCCAGCAGTTGGGAGTCAGCGGTTCCGAATTGTTCTGGATTGCGAGCGGGATGTCTGACTGCTGGTTTAGGCCGGATCCCGGATTGCCAGAGAGTGCAGGCGGGGCTGAGCGACCCCCCACCCCCACCAACCCCGTGCACCGGGCCTCTAGTAGCTGTATAATAGGATACAGACTTGTGCTTGGCAAATGTTGCCTATATTTGTGAATGTATGTGGGAATTGTGTTCCCTCTTAGTGTTTAAAGGATAAAAATTAGTGTTCAAAGGTATAGTTGAGGACAAGTGGTTGTAACCAGAAATCAAATGGACCTCTCACATCTGGATAAGAAAGGAACAGGAGAGAGGATTAACCAAGAGAAGTTATTGTTTGTTTTGTGTATTTTTTGCCATATGTATTTTTAACTTAATTTTCGACTACAGTTGTCATACGATATTACATTAAAGTACAACGTAGTGATTAGACATTTACATACCTTATGAAGTGATTCCCCTGATAATTCTAGTACCATCTGACACCAGACCTAGTGATTACAATTCTAGAGGCTCGGTGCACAAAATTCATGCACTGGGAGGGTCCCTAACGGCTGCCAGCTGCCCGCCAGGGCCTCCCTCCCTTCCCCCGGCCAGCCCCACCCCCTGATCGAACTCCCAGGCAACTCCTGGTCGAGGGGACAATTTGCATACTACGCTTTTATTATATAGGATTAATGACTATGCCATACTTTACACCCTGTGACTGTTTTTATAACTGGCAACTTGCACTTGGAGCCTCCAAGTACAAATTGTAAACGAGCCAAGAGTTTCTAAAGGTTACTAGAGTGGAATGTTATAGATGTGAGTTAGTTAGGTTCATATGGGACTTGGCAGTCCTGAATTCTATGTAAATCATGGCTATTTTTAAATAACAGATATCTTGTTTTGCTTCCTTTATGGCACAATATGTTTTTAATGTGATGGTTTTTATTGAGGTGTACTTTAAATTCAATGTGTACAGATCTTTAAGGGTTCAGCTTGATGGACAAGATGTAGGACATTTCTATCACCCAAATAGTTCTTTGTGCCCCTCCCAGGAACATCACTTTTTAAACATGAGTTTTCAGTAGCACTGGAATTGAAAAGAATGGCACAATATTTTTAAAAATTGTTATGTTGCTCTAACTGTAAAGGATAAATAAAAAGATAATCTGTCTATCTATCTACCTATATCTATATATAGAGAGAGAGGAAATATGCAAATTAGGCCGGGATGCCATAACGGGTCACGACCGACAGGAGGAGGTTACTCATGCAGGTGAGGCCAGGAGCGCAGATGGATACAGAGAGAGGGCGGCCAGCCTGCAGCCTCTGAAGCTGAGCGCAGGCCCAGAGAGGAAATGGGCCCACCTCCCACAGAAGCAGCGCGGCTCCTTCCCGCCTCCCACGCAATAGGCACGGGTCCCTTCCGGCTCCCGTGGGCACTGGCGGCTCGCTTCCACCTCCCGTGGAAGCCGCTCGGCTCCCGTGGAAGCAGCGGGGCTCTTGGCGGCGTGCTGCAGTTTCCACCCGCTCCCGCGGAAGCAGCGGGCGGCTACTGTGCACGATATCGTGCGATGGGCTACTAGTCTATAATAATAAAAGGGTAATTGCTGGGGTCCAATCCCAGCGGGTCCAGGGGTCCCCAAAGGTGTGGACGGAGTCGGCGAAGAAGGAATGACACGAAGACAGCCTTCAGTTGATCAGCAGCCTAGTCAGGATTTCCAGCCAAAGTTCTGGTCGGAGCTCTGGTTAGGAACTGATGAGGTTCTGATGTTTATTGTCTTGTTACATTCGTATTTATACCAGCCGATTTTAATCCTGTCAATTTCTATGACAAAGGTTAGGGCATTTCTTATCTCCATTCCAGGGAGTAAAGATTATGTAGCTTAACTACCTGCCTGGCACTTAATTAAGGGGTTGTATCCCCTCCCTAACCTCAGGGAAAGATCCCCACCTGGGGAAACAACCTTTCTCAGAGAGGTGACCTTGGTTAAAACACATGGCGCTAAAGGGAGCAAACATATTAAGAACAGTATGCTATATATGCCAGGTCCATTGAAACATATGCTGTGCAGATGTTTCTTTCCTGCAGCGACTGTGTCAAGCAGCAAGGATGGACCAGCTTCCGGCAGGTAATATGCTAATTAGACCGGACATCTTCCAGATGTCATTCCAGATGTCCTTCCTGACAAAGCCAGGGCCGGAGGCCATCCCGGGTCCCAGGTGCCTGCGGGCAGCAGGAGGAGGGAAGCAGCCCTGGTCCTGGGTGCCTGCTGGGGGCTGGAGGAGGGAAGGCTTTCTCTTGCACAAATTTTCATGCATCGGGCCTCTAGTATTTTAATAAAATATATGCTCCCTGGCCAGTTTGGCTCAGTGGATAGAGCATCGGCCTGCGGACTGAAGGGTCCCGGGTTCAATTCTGGCCAAAGGCACATGCCCAGGTTGCAGGCTTGATCTCCAGTAGGGGGCATGCAGGGGGTGGCTGATCAATGATTTTCTCATCATGTTTCTCTCTCCCTCTCCCTTATTCTCTGAAATCAATAAAGATAATGGTATATTAAAAATAAATAAATGAATGAATAAATAAAATATATGTATTTGGTTCCACCTATATGAGGAAAGTCTTAGAAAATAGAATGGTGGTGCCAGGGGCTGGGGGAAGTGGGGCAAGAATTGGATATAGGCTTTCTGTTAGTGAGATACTAAATACTATCGACTTTATACATAGCAGTGTGCATATAGTTAACCCTATTGTGCTGTACAATATAGTGTGGTAAATTATTTGTTATTTTTAATACAATCTCTCTATATAAAACCCTAAGCGACCAGTTGACTGTTTGACTAGTCATTATGACGCACACTGACCACCAGTGGGTAGATGCTCAACACAGGAGCTGCCCCCTGGTGGTCAGTGTGCTCCCACTGGGAGTGCTGCTTAGCTGACCAAAGGGCACCAGACACTGGGCTCATTGCTGGCAAGCGCAGCTGTGGTGCCGCAAGCCTCTTTCGCCTCCGTGGCAGCGCTACTGAGCAGCAGCTGTGACAGGTGCAGTGGGGCTGGGATGAGCCGGAGCGGCAAGGCGCCCTGCCTGGGCTCGGGCTCCTCCCCCTGGCCTGCCAATTGGGGCACTATTACATCCTCGGGGGATGTCGGACTGCAAGTGGGTGCAGGCCAGGCTGAGGGGCCCCACTGGTGCACGAATCCATGCACCGGGCCTCTAGTAAAATATAACTTTGAATATGTAAATATGTCTGAGTAGATTTCATTTGGTTTGCTTGGGATTTGTTGTCCCTACTGTATCTGAGGATTCATGCCTTACATTAGTTCTGGGGGGAAAATGTCTCTCACATTCTCAATATCCTCTTTTTATGGAACTAATATTAAATGACCTTATTCTATCTTTTATGACACTTAATACTTTTTCATATTTTCCATATCTTTGTCTCTGTACTGTGTGCTTTTTATTGAAGTCAAACATTCATACCAGAAAAACAAAGTAATAAGTGTACAACTAAAGTGAATATTTGCAAACTGAGGACATCTTGGAACCAGCATCCATATCAGGAAAGAGACTAGTACCAGCACTCCAGAAATAATGCCCTCCTCCAGTTACAGCGACCTTCAAGGGAAGTCCATGTCCTCTTTACCTTAGTTTTGAAGTAGCTGGTATCTATGGGATGTTTTTGTTAGGGGCTCTGTTGTTGTTGTTTTTTAATAGCAGTTTTGTTGAGATATAATTCACACACTCTGTAACTCAGTACAATTCAATGATTTTTAGTATAGTCACTAAATTGTGCAATCCTCGAGACAATCAGTTTTAGAACATTTTCATCACTCTATAAAGAAACCCATGCCCGTTAGCAATCACTCTCCATTCCCCTTGCCCTCTCCTCCCAGCCCCAGGAAACCACTATTCTATCCTCTGTCTCTAGATTTGCCTATTCTAGGTATTTCATATAAATGGAATCATACAACATGTGGTTTTTGTTACTGGCTTCTTTCACATGGCATTTGAGTTAACTTTTGTATATGGTATAAGATAGAGGTCCAACTTTAGTGGAGATCAGCAGTCTCAGCACCATTTGTGGAAAAGTGCTATTCTTTGCTCGTCAGATTGTCTTGACACCCTGGTCAAAAATCAATTGGTCATAAATGTGAGGGTTCACTTCTGGGCCTCACTTCTACTCCATTGACCTGTGGCGTTTCCCTCCACTAGCACTACACTGTTTTGACTGCCATGGCATTGTAATAATCTTTGAACTTAAGAAGTATGAGTCATCTAAGTTTGTTCTTCTTTTTTTTTTTTTTTAATATATTTTTTATTGATTTTTTACAGAGAGGAAGGGAGAGAGATAGAGAGTTAGAAACATCGATGAGAGAGAAACATCAATCAGCTGCCTCCTGCGCATCTCCTACTGGGGATGTGCCCGCAACCCAGGTACATGCCCTTGACTGGAATTGAACCTGGGACCCTTCAGTCCGAAGGCCGATGCTCTATCCACTGAGCCAAACCAGTTTTGGCTAAGTTTGTTCTTCTTATTTTGGCTCTTATTGGTCTCTTGAATTTCCATATGAGTTTTAGGATTAGCTTGTTGATTTTTTTTAAAAATATATTTTATTGATTTTTTTTTTTTTTTTTTTTTTTTTTTTTTTTTTTTTTTAGAGACCGAGAGAGAGGAAGGGAGAAGGAGAGAGAGATAGAAACATCAACAATGAGAGAGAAACATCATCAATCAGCTGCCTCCTGCATGCCCTGACAGGGGATCGAGCCCACAACCCAGGCATGTGCCCTGACTGGGAATCGAACCAATGGCCTCTTGGTTCCTGGCTCGATTCTCCGCTGCTGGGCTACACCAGCTGGGCCTATTCCTGGTTTAAAGAAAAACAATTTTTTTTAATCATGGAAGGGTGTCACATTTTGTCACGTGCCTTATCTGTTTCTATTGAGATGATGATGTGGTTTTGTCCTTTGTTTTATTGATATGGTGTATTACATGAATTGATTTTTGGATGTTAAAGCAACCCTGCATTCCTGGGTAAATCACCCTTGGTCAGGTGTCTGGTTTTTTTTTAGTTTAAACCTGCTTTATCCCCCCTCCTTCCCCATCATATATATGTGTGTATGTGTATATATTTATTTATATCCGAATTCCACTCACTAGTGTTTTGTTGAGGATTTTTGTATTTATGTTAATAAAAGTATTGATTTTTTAAATCTGTTTTGAAGACGAGCTTAGGGAGTTTCAAAAAGTATACAGCTGTTTCTGCCATATTTTGAAAATCCCCCATGTTTGCTGTCAAAAGATCATTATTAAAATAGATTTGTAAGGGAAAAAACTCACAAGGTATTTTTTAATGCAAGCTCCTCTTCTTTTAAAAATGTTTTTATTGATTTTTAGGGAGAGAGAGGTAGAAACATTGATAAAAGGGAAACATTGATAGGCTGCCTCTTGCATATCCCCTCCTGTGGACCGAGCCCACACCCAGGGCATGTGCCTTCTTGACCAGGAATCGAACCGTGACCTGGTTCATAGGTCAGTGCTCAACCACTGAGCCACTGAGCTGGCTGGGAAGGTCCTCTTTTTCATTCAACAAACATTTACTGAGCACTTACGGATTCATTATAAAAAATAAATTAACTATTCTTTGGACACAAACACCTCAACTAACAGTATAAGTAGTTAAATATTTTTTTAAAATATTTTTATTGATTTCAGAGAGGAAGGGAGAGGGAGAGCCAGATAGAAACATCCATGCTGAGAGAGAATCATTGATTGGCTGCTTCCTGCACACCACCAACTGGGGATCGAGCCTGCAACCTGGGCATGTGCCCCTGACTGGAATCGAACCTGGGACCCTTCAGTCCACAGGTTGATGCTCTGTCCGCTGAGCCAAACCGGCCAGGGCTAAGTGTTCAATCTTTTCATGTGTATAGGATATCTGCTTCAATCTCTTCTATAGTAGCTTATTGTTTGTCAGTGTAAGACCTGATGATTTTATTTTGATTCAGTCTTAGTTTAGTTTGTTTTGTGTAACAAAATAATATAGCTTGGGGAAAATCAATACCTCTGGCAAGATTTGCAGCACCTTTGCTACAAATGTTACCTTCTGCTTACAAGGTTCTTAACTGTGCTGGCTGTTTTTTGCTTGTTAAGCAAATTCTGCCAAACAAAATAAGTGAAGCAATAACCAGGGAATAATAAGGCCTGAATTGAATATGTTTATCTACTAAAAGAACTCAGGGAATCTCAGGAAATCAAATGAAACATTGGTTTCAATCAAATTCTATTGGGCAAAAATTTTCTTTATACGGACAATTTAGCTCTGAAATAGGTTTTCTAAAATAATGTCAAGAGAAAATAACTTGTTCGTTTATGTTAGGTCGGAGAGAGCCAGGATCAGATACATACAGACATGGGATGAGACAATGGACTTCCTCTGGAATTTCTCACAGATCTGGGATTTCTCACAGGTCAACGTGCCAGACACAGATGGCTCCTTCTCCCTGAATACCTTGCTGACCCCCCTGCAGCTGAAGCCTCCTCAACTGAATACCTCAGCTCATGTCCCCGCCCCTCACCCAATCGCAGTATAAAAAAAGCGCCCCCCTCCATGTTGGCGTGAATCCTGTCTTTGGGGGTACGTGGGTCTCCCGGGGACGCAGAATAAACTTTCCTTTCCTTTCTTTTCTGATTCACTGGACTCTATTTCTTGCGCCGCCTCCTGAGCCACCTAACCTAACAGTTTATTTGTCTTTTCTGTAGAGACAGTACGTCCGGTGTTTGCTATGGTTTGACACACAGTGTTAACCAGGGAATAGAATAAAAGGAGAGAAGGTTTCCGGTGTGTGTGGTGTTTCTAAAACCCTGTGTGTCTCTGCTGACAAAGCCCATCACCTTGTTCCCTGTGTGGTCACTACTGCTGACCAGGAGCCCGCGGGGCCGATTCCCAGCCTAGAAACTAGGAGCAGGGCTCTGTTTGAAGACGCACTTTGGAAGAATTTCTTATGTAAATCTCACCACAAATCTCCCGCTCAGCCCGTCTTCTTTTTAAAAATATTTATCGTTGTTAGTGTTTTGTGTGTTGTTTACAAAAGTAACATAGACTCAACGTAGAAAATTGGGAAAATTCAGTAAACCACCAACATTTTAGTCCCACCAGATAGAGACAGCTCTGAACATCTTTCTTTATTTCTTATTTATTTTATATTTTTGTTGATCTTCTCCAGAGGATTTGTTTCCCATTGAGGGAGTGGAGGGAGGGGCAGAGACCGAAAGAAAGATGGATGCGAGGGGGACGCACAGGTTGGTTGCTTCCTCCACGCCCCCTGGGGGCCAGGGGTCCAGCCTGTGGCTGAGGTCCTGCCCTTGACCCGATCGAACCCTGGCCCTTTGGTCCTGGGCCAGACCCGCTACACGGAACCACACCCCCTGGGGTCCTGTCTCCTCTCCACTGTTGCCCGTTCTTCCTCTCCAGGCGGTCGCAACCCCACCCCGCTGACCGGGTTTCTCCTCCGAGGTCATCCCGCAGCCCGGTCGTGGTGCCCCCGGAGCAAGCCACGTCTGGGGGTCCGGCCCATTTAAGAGCCGGAGGGGGCGTGGCCCCCGAGGGGCGGTCCCCGCGCCGATTGGCGGAGCGCGGAGCCACGTGGCGGCCCGGCAGCGGCGGCCCAGCTCCGGCCCGGCGGCTGTCAGGGTCCCGGGGGGCCGCCCGCCCTCAGATGAGCGGGAGGGGGCGCCTGGTGGGCCTGGCCTTCTGCACCTGCTACCTGGCGGCCCACCTCACCAACAAGGTGCGCGGGGGTCGGGGGGCCCGGGGGCGGAGGGTCCCGGGGGCGGGGGATCCCGGGGGTCGGGGGGAGCCGGGCCCGGGAAGGAGGGGAAGAGTGGGGAGCCCTCGCCTTCTCCCTAACCCGCCCCCCGGAGCCCCGATGCCGAGCCTCAGGGAAGCGATGGGCCGCCTCCGTCTCCCCGCGGACTCCGGACCCGTTAGAAGACGGGCCCACCCCGGCCCTCGGGGCGCCCGGAGTGTCGGGATGGCTTTTAGGATAAACCGTCTGCAGGCGGGTCCTGGGCCGTCGGAGGAAGAGGAAGCGGCGGGAAAGCCCTGGCACCTGCTCTGCAGGCGGCGACCTCCTGGCTTGGTGCCCACCCCGCCGGGAAGGTGGCCGCGGGGCTCCCGGGACCGCGGCGGAGGGGACGCGGCCTCTGCTGCCCCCCGCCCCCAGCCCCTCCTCTCTCTGGACCAGAACCGTTACTGACAGCATTTCCTCTTCCCATTGTTTTCAGAGAGGACGGGGGAGGGAGAGAGACATCACTGATGAGAGAGGGTCATGCCTGGCGGCCTCCTGCACGGCCCGCCGGGGGTCCCCTCCGCCCCCCGCCCACACACACACCCGGGGATGGAGCCGGAGCCGGGCCTGGGCCCTGGCCGGGAATGGAGCCTGACCTCCGGGTTCACCGGCCGGGCTGATGGGTATGTTTAAAACAGAATGACCTTCCTTTAACTTCCATAGAATCATCAGAAGGGACAGAGTGACGGGTTTTTCATGATAGCCCACGAGTCGTGGCATTGGCAGGAAGAAAAAGTATCCAGCAGGCGGACAGTGTTTCGTTCACTGACATTTATACCCTTCTGGGTGTACATTTGCATTATTTTTGTTTATTGGGGCACCACAGCATTTTATAGTTAATGTAATAGAGACTGAGTACCTACTATGTGCATCGCCTCAAGGTGCTACATGAAAATAACCCAAATCTTCATGCCCCAGGAATCTCTAATCTGAGTAACAGGGATCACTCAGAGTGTAAACAGTCAGCCAGACAGCGTTCTGCATTTTCCATGCTGGTTGGGATGCGCTGGGACGGGTGGGGAGCTGGATGGAGAGCAGAACAGCAGGCAGACAGGGGAGGCGAGGAGCCGTAAGAAGAGGGGGGAGGAGGTGCCGCCAGGAGTGACGGAGACGCCCTGGCCGGTGTGGCTCAGTGAGTGAGCATTGTCCCGTGCAGTCGGTTTGATTCCGGGTCAGGGCACATGCCGGGTTTTGGGCTCAGTCCCCAGCAGGGTCATGCAGGTGGCAGCCCATGGATGTTTCTCTCTCACATTTAGTTTCTCCCCCTTCCTCTCTAAAATCAATAAAAACATTCTTTTAAAAAGAGTTGTGGAGAGCCGATGGGAGACCCCGGCAGGGGTGGGTGAGATGGTTTTCGTAGGGGACGCGGGTAGGGACTTAGTAACGCGGGTAACGCTCTTGCTTCTTCTCGGCCAGGACCCTTCCTGTGGCAGCCACGGCCCGTGGTTGGACCACACAAGGGCCCAGTGGGAGAGGGGCTGTGCCGGGGCGCCGGGCGTGAGCTGCTGCATCCGGTCTCTGCCAAAGAATTCTCTTCAATAGTGAAGTCCTCTTTGTCGATGGAGAGGATCTTTTCCTCAAGTTTTTAGAACACTCTGTGCCAGTGATGGCGAACCTTCTGAGCTCGGCGTGTCAGCATTTTGAAAAACCCTAATTTAACTCTGGTGCCGTGTCACATAGAGACATTTTTGATCTTTGCAACCATAGTAAAACAAAGATTTATATTTTTGATATTTACTTTATATATTTAAATGCCATTTAACAACGAAAAATCAACCAAAAAAATGAGTTCGCGTGTCAGAGGTTCGCCATCACTGCTCTATGCTAATTTCTTTATTGTCCTATTTCTCTGTAGTTTTCTCCTCAAACTGCTTCCCTCTCTGTTTGTCTAAAGGAAGTTCATTAAGAAAATCTTGCCTGTTTTAGTTCCATTCCTTAGCATTATTACTGTCGAGAAGAGTGGTGAGCCCTAGCAGTTTGGCTCATTGTTTAGAGCGTTGGTCCTTGAACTGAAGGCTTGATTCCGGTCAAGGGCGTGCACCTCGGTTGCAAGCTCGATCCCAGGCCCTGGTCCGGGGTGTGTGCGGGAGGCAACCAGTCAGTGTGTCTCTCTCACATCTGTGTTTCTCTCTCTCTCTCTCTCTCTCCTCCTCCTCCCTTCCACTCTCTCTAAAAATCAATGGAAGAAATATCCTCCGGTGAGGATGAACAAAAAAATCCTATACAATAAAAGCTCAATCTGCAAATCGACCCAACCGTGGAACCACCGGTCCTATGACACACACTGACGGGGGAGGGGGGGGCCGGCGCAGATGCTGCCCCCTGGTGGTCAGTGCACTCTGGGGAGCGCTGCTCAGCCAGAAGCCGGGCTCTCCCGCCTCCATGGCAGTGCTAAGGGGCAGCAAGCTGAGCGGTGAGGAGCAGCGAGCAGGCAGGCGGTAAGGAGCAGGGGTCCCGGACATCCCCCGAGGGGTCCTGTTCTGCGAGAGGGTGTAGGCCAGGCTGAGGGACTCTCCCCCGCCCCCAGGTGCACGAATTTTCGTACATGGGGCCTCTAGTAAGTAAATAAAAGTGGTTGGTGTTTGCTCAGCGTGCGGACAGCAGGTGCTGGGGCTGCCTGGCCTGGCCGGCCTGGTGAGGGGGGCACTCCTCCGTCCGCACTCCTCCAGCGGTAGCCGACCGAGGCCCAGGCAGCCACCTGTCCTTCCCCTCACAGGTGCTAGCCCTTCCGTCTGGAGGCCAAGTCCACATCCGTTCTCCTTGTCATGGCCCCCAAATTGCTCCTTTTCCCTTGAGAAGCTCTTACTGCTCCTCTTCCAAATAGGTCTCTGTCTGAGCAACTCCTTGCTGACAGGAGAGGTGGCCTTTGTTCAGGGATTTCCTTGTTTTCTCGCTGTTCTTGCGGGAGGTGAAGTGGCAGCTGCAGCGTACTCTGTCTTGCCCAGTACCTAGGAGAGGGGTCCTCAAACTACGGCCCGCGGGCCACATGCGGCCCGCCGAAAACACTCATCCGGCCCGCCGGGTGTTTTTGCCGCCGCTGCCTGTCCTGCTGAGCAGCCGACTCGTCCCGAGGCCCGCGTGCGCATGTGTGGAATGTCTGAGGGACAGTGAACTGGCCCCCTGTTTAAAAAGTCTGAGGACAAAGCCCAGCACACAATAAACTAAGTAAATATTTGTTATTTGCAGGAGGGTTGTTAAGGGCGATGCAGGATATGGCCCAGATATTCACGCAATCTTCCTTCTATGTCTGTTGTAGAATGAAAATATCAGGGGAAAGTGGGAGGGACATGGAATTATGGGAGTAAATAGGCCAGAGAAGAGTGAAGGTCATTTCTAATAAACATGTGCACAGCGGGAGCCAGAATTGTGGCATTTAGGAACTCACACAGGGGACCCAACACCGTTCTATTCCATTGTTTAGAGCATGTGAGCAATCAGTAGAGTCCTTCCTAAAGCCCTTTAATAGAATTTGGCTTTTAAATAATTCTTAAAATGTTTAATAATAGAAAAAGGTAGCAAAAGATATCCATAAGGACAACTCCCCCCGCATTCGTAGAGTGCTGTCAGTCTGATTGAAAGACAGTAGAAATACAAGGTGACCTTAGCTGAGCTGGTTTTTAAAAAATCGCTTAAGCCCTTCTGGGTCCGGGAAGATGCTGCGTGATCAGCCGTCCAGCATCAGACCCAGCGGCTGCCCCATTGCCCGTGTGGCCCTTCCTCCCCCTGAGGTGGTCAGGCTCTGGGGGCCCGGGGAGCAGGCAGGCCCACTGTCTGGAGCAGGGCTGCGAAGGCTTTTCTGTGATGTTGTGTCTTGCCCTGTGTGTGATTGTGGTGGGGAGAGGCGGAGAATAAAGGCCTTTTTGAAACTTGAGTGTTCTTATGTTTCTGTGCTAGAGATTTCTGTGATGATGTGGTTTCTTTCAGTTCTCTGTCATTTGAAAACGTCCATTAACTGGGTATTTGTTTTCCAGTACGTCCTGTCGGTCTTGAAATTTACCTGCCCTACATTGTTCCAAGGGTGAGTATTGCTGTGCTCTTTGCACACATTTGCAGGAGATGTTCTACCAGCATCATCAAGTCTCCTTTAAATATAGATTTAAGAATGTTTCTAATTAAACGTATTGGGCTGACCTTGGTTAATAAAATTACATAGGCTTCAAGCTCATGATTCTGTAACACATCGTCTGTATGTGCCGTGTGTTCACCACTCCAAGTCAGATCTCCTGTCCCCAAGTACCTGACCTCCTTTTCCTTTTATCTTTAACGTATGTTTGATGACTGCATGGATTTTTCACCAAATAGGTATACTGTAATTTATTTAACTATTCTATTCGTGGGCATTTAAGTTGGGTCCCAGTTGGGTGGTATAAATACAATAGAGTTATCAGGCTTTTTTTATACTTAACTCTGCCAAATTTCCAACTATTTCGTTGGCATCGATTCATTCCTACATTAGAAATTTGGGTTAAAGAATATGAACTTCTTTAGTATTCTTCTTGAATGTTAACAGAATCTTTTCCAAAAAATGCTTTACCAATTTACATTGTCACCAGGCTGTACATGAGAGTTCTGTGTTGTTATACTAGAACCATGACTATTTTTTTCTTCTCTGCTGATTTCATGAGCCAAAATTGGTATTCCATTGTTTTATCTTATCATTTCTTAAATTACTCATCAAGTTGGACAGTTATATTTATTACTCACTTGCATCTTTTTTTTTCTAGTGAAGTATCTATATTTCCCGTTTACACTTTTATTTCTACAGGGTTTTTTTTTTTTTTTTTTATATCTTTCTTAGCAGTTTAATGAATTCCTCATATTTTAAGGATGCCAACCACTTGTCCATTATCTTTATTGGATTTTTTTATTTTTGTTTTTTTTTTACAATTTTATTTTGTTCTTTGCCTTTTTATTTTGGTGAACAGAACAATGAACAACCAACCGAGCCCGCCGGGTAGGCCTCCCATTTATTATGCTTTATTTATAACCCTTTCTAGCCTTTGGGTTGTTAATGTAATATATAAAGTTGTTTCTGTCTTTTTCAAATGTTTTTAAATTGATTTTAGAGAGAGAGAAAAACATTGACCAGTGCCCCGCCCCCCCATGTGCCCCAACCAGGGATCGAGCCCCCAACCCAGGAATGTGCCCTGACCAGGAATTGAACTGGTGACCTTTTGGTGCATGGGATGATGCTCAACCACTGCACCACCCCGTCCAGGGCTGGAGTTATTTTCTTGGGATCTATTTTTAAATATTTTCTTGGTAATAAATTTCCTTCAGTTTTTCCAGCTACAGTTGACATAAAATATTTGTTCCGCTGTACAACATAGTGAGTAGACATTTGTATAACTTATGAAGCGATCACCCTGATAAATCTAGTACAGGGTATATTATTGAGTACTTCTTTGTCAACTTTTATGGAAAGGGGCCACGCTAAATTGTTTTAATTATTAGCATTTAAATATGTGGTAGAGCTCGTCATCTCTCATTTTTCTTCTTTTTTGTATTACACACATGCAAACAAAAAAGTAGGGCTCATGATCTTAATGTCAGACAAAGCTGAATTCAGGACAGAAAGCATGAAACAAGTGAGGATAGATACGTGTGATAATGCGGGAACGTGCAGTTCAAAATGAAAATGATGGTGATGAATCTCTGTAACCCAGTAAACAGAGCATCATCATTTATCAAACAAAAGTGCAGGAATACCAGGGATAAATAGAAACATACTAGTAATAGGAGACAAGTTTACTACTATATTTCCATGACAGTTCAATTAGACAAACAAGAACTTCATATGTATAATAATTATATTAATTAGCATACACACATATATGTGCTAAATAATACAATCTATATATCTATCTATATATATAGATAGATATATAGCCTAAGCGACCATTACGACCGGTCGCTATGACACTCACTGAGCACCAGGGGGCAGATGCTCAATGCAGGAGCTGCCCCCTGGTGGTCAGTGCGCTCCCATAGCCAACCTCCTGTGGCCGGCCAACCTCCCGCAGTCCCTCCATCCCCCCACCCCCCTCGGCTGGCTGCCTGATCAGCATTGGGCCAGACAGCCTCAATTGGCCCCATTGCTGCCAGGCCGAGGGACCCCACCCATGCACGAATTCATGCATTGGGCCTCTAGTATATATATATATATATATTAACAACGGTCGATTTTTCCTAGTGCTGCAGGTGTCAGTTCTCAGCCACAACATATGTGGGGTCATGAAGCTCACCTGAGACACACTTCCTCAGCCTGCAGAGTTTAGGGGGAGCACAGGTTATAAAATAAGCACCCCTCCCCTTCCCAATGCAGAAAAAAGTATAGCAAAATACCAAAGTATTGAGGGAAACTATAGGCATAAACTTATCCTGTTTCCTTCTAGTTGCTTTTTTATTTAGGCAGCACATTCATAAATTTCAAAGCCATATTTTTAGTTATGACTTGAGACATGACCTCAGAAATGATTACCACACACCTAGGTATCGCGACACCACGGTAGGAACCCTGGCCTAGAGGATGAGGTCATTGGTGTGACACACAGTCCTCCCAGGGCTTGCACCCGCCCCTCCCCAGGACCAGGTGCTGTCTCGGGCCAAGGGCAGCCACATTCCACCATGTTAACCGCCCAAAGCCTTGGGAATGTGCCAGGCCATTTCGCACTTCTGAGAGTTTGCCTGTGCTTCCTCTTGACCTTCTTCTAGACCTGCCCAGAACAACATAATGTTCTTCCATCTCCTGTGTGGTGCTGAGCAGCTGCTTATTCTAAGATCCAGTTTTCCAGTCCCCCTTGCGAAGCCTTCATGACAGGCAGGCAGAGCAGACGATATGGGCCGTCCCCTCAAACAGCTTGATCTAGAGCGGTGGCTCTCAGCCAGATGGCTCCCGCCCGCCCAGGGGGTACTGGCAGCATATGGAGACAGTGTGGGTAGTCACAGCCGGGAGGAGGAGAGGGGACGGTTGCTCCAGGCACCTGGGCAGTGGAGGCCTGGGTGCTGCTGAGCTCCCTGCCAGGTGCAGGACAGCCCGTAACACAGACGTCCACTTGGGAAAGTGCCCTCTTTCCGAGGGAGAGGGGATCTTGGAGAAAAGTAAGACCAGGGGCCAGAACACACATTAGGAGTTGTTAGAGTAACTGAGAGAGGACAGTGGCTTGGGAAGGGGCAGCTGGACGAAGAAGGCGGACATGTTCTAACCATGTCCAGGAGGCCTTGGTGGCTACCTGCATGCTAGGGCTGAAGGAGAAGGAAGCAAGAATAACCACGAGGTTCCAGTCACTGCAGGTAAATCTAGGGGCGGGCAAAAGAGAAAGGCAGGCCCACCAGGACAGGGGTCTTTGTTTTCTTCACTGATGCCTGGAGTGTCTAGATCAGTGCCGGGCACACAGAATGCACCCAATAAATATTTGTAGAATGAGTTACTTTGCCCTACTGTGCATCTCCTATTGTTTTGTCCATGGAGAATATTCCCTGGGCATTTGCGAAGAGAACATAATCTCTATTTGCAAGATAGAGTGATATTTATCTAGTAACTAGAGGCTCAGTGCACAAATTCATGCACGGTGGGGTCCCTCAGCCTGGCTGGTGATCGGGGTCGATCTGGGGCCGGCCAACTGGGGGTAGGGACCACAGGAGGTTGGCTGGCCACAGGAAGTTGGCTGTGGGAGCGCACTGACCACCAGGGGGCAGCTCCCGCATTGAGTGTCTGCCCCCTGGTGCTCAGTGTGTGTCATAGCAACCGGTGATAAGGGTCGCTTAGGCTTTTATACATATAGGTTTTTATTGACTTTAGAGAGGAAGGTAGAGGGAGAGAGACATAACACATCACTGATGAGAGCGAGTCCCACAGACCCCCTACTGGGGATGAGCCTAAAACCCCAGGCATGTGCTCTGAGCTGGAATTGAACCCATGACCTCCTGGTTCATAGGTTGACGCTCAACCACTGAGTCACACTGGCTGGGCTCAACCATTTGTAAAACAAGCGAGTAGAACATTTAAGGTTGCATTTTAGAACAAATCCTTTGGCTTCAAGGGAGAGACTGGATGGGGTGGGGCAGCCTGGATGGGTCTGGTGCTGGTGTTCAGGTGGCAGGCCATGAGAGTCTGAGTAGGCAGAGGCGTAGGGATGGAAGGAAGGCTTCAGACGTGGGAACTGTTATGGGGATAAATCTGTTGGATTTTGCAAGTAAATGAGGGAGGTGAGGATGGAGGAAGGGCTAGGACAGCATCTAGCTTTCTGGTTCGCTGATTAGTGAGAGTGGGAAGGCGACCAGGATGGAAGGCGGAAGTTCCAGGGAACGTTTTTTGGATGTGTTATATATGGGAGCTTGTGGGTTTCGGGTGAGCAGGGCGACTGGGAATCGTCAGTGCAGAGGCAATGGGGACGCAGGTGGCTGTGGGGAGTTGTTCAGGGCAGGTCTTGGAAAGGAGAGGCCCGATGTCAGCTCTTATGGATTCAAGGGAGTAAGTAGAAGTTGGGAAGGACAGTGAGCACTGGGGTGGCAATGGGGGAGAGAGGGAGGAACAGGCCAAGGGGTTGGATGTGTATATTTGTGTCGACAGATCTTCCTTCCGGGGTGATGGCTTCTGAGACCGTTAAGTTAAATTCAGATTGGAAAAAAATAAATAAAAAATTAAAAAATTAAAATGGACCTTTATTCCTTTCAGGTGGCAGACGTTAGTCGGTGGACTTTTGCTGCATGTGTCGTGGAAACTGGGCTGGGTGGAGATCAGCAGCAGTTCCAGGTAGAGCCTCTCTGTGCTTCGTGACTCAGACCTGCTTCCTCTTCTGTGATTTCTCGCGGCTTTATGTTGGGAGCTGTTTGGTCTCTTAGTTCCCTTCTACCTTTAAGATGCAATGATTTTATAATCAAATAGGACGCAAGTAGTGTTTTTCTGGTTAGTAATGCCACTGACATGGTGTTAAAATGAAGTGAGATATGTAGTGTATGATACCATACTAGTTTGACTTTGTTTTACATCAGAAGACCACTATGAATGAGTTTTTAAATAAACTTTTAAACATTGTTAGTAAATTTTGGAATTGTTTTCTTATAGAAGAATTAGAAAGAATATAAAGAATTTCCACTCTCTTTACTCAGATTCCCTAACAGGTGGGGGAGAAGTCCCACCCCTTAGTTTTCCATTGAGTGTCTTTGTGGAGCCATAACAGATATCTTTATAAAACTTCCACATTTACCAGTCCTGTCCCTAAAGAATGAACAGTGAGACAATCAGTTAGGGTCCGGACTGTACTTTCTTTTAATGATGGGTTATTTCTCTTTTTATTTTATTTCAGAGAGAGGAAAGGAGAGGGAGAGAGAGAGATAGAAACATCAATAATGAGAGAGAATCATGGATCGGCTGCCTCCTGCACACCCCCTACTGGGGACCGAGCCAGCAACCCGAGCATGTGCCCTGCCCGGGAATCGAACTGTGACCTCCTGGTTTACAGGTTGACACTCAACTACTGAGCCACACCGGCCGGGCAGGAACTGATTTCTTTGAAACCCTTGTTGGGCTTCAGGGATTGTCAGAACTTCGCTGAAGGTGTCAGGGTTTCCGTAGCAGCACAAAATGGGGTTACTCAGGCCAGCGAAATGGGAACTGGGGAGAAGTGATGATTCTGGAGGAGAAGGACCAGTGATGACAGTGCCCTGAAAAATGAAACTTTACCACAAAATGGCAGCGATCCCGTCTTTCTAGCCAGGGATACCCCTCGTGTGTGAAGCCTTGGGCTCCCGGCTCGTAGGTTCCGTAGGTGGGGACCAGGCGGCCTTACTTCAAACCAGGAGCCAGCAAGCAGAGACAGACCAGGTATGTCGGCTTTGTGGGCCGGGCCGTCTGTCACAGCCGCTCCCCTGCCTCTCATGGAAGCAGCCACAGACGGACGCGGACAGGAGTGGTCGTGTGCTAACAAAGTGCCGTTTGCAGAGCGAGGCAGCAGGCTGGGGTTTGGCCCAGGGCCGTAGTTTGCTGACTCCAACTTTAAGTTGAGCTCTGTGACAGGGCGTAGCATCACAGCGTTCTTGGGACCAAGCAGTATTGGGGTTGAACTTTGTCAGGGGCACGTGGCCTGTGAGTCAGAGGAAGAGGAAGAGGGAGGAGAAAGGTCTGAGAGAAGGAGGAGGGCGGAGAAGAGAGAATAAGGCTCTGTGGGGGCCGTATTCACCAGTAATGGACCCCCAGATGGAACCTAGGAGCCTCCTGCAGTATAGAGCCAACGTGTCTAGAAGTCCTGTGGCCTGCCAAACACATGGTGATTGACAGCTGTGAGGCGTTACTGTGGAGGCAATGCCGACGGCGCCACGTGAGCCTGGTGTCTTGGTCACTCGTTTTCATGTGTGGAAACTTTCTCGGTCCACTGGGTGTCAGTATAACACAGGGAGTTTCCAAGAATTCAGCCCGAAGGGCCCTTGAGGCATTCACGAACAGACAGACCGAGTGTTCAGGGAGCAGATGCACCCTCAGTGAAGTGCGCTCTATTTGAAAACAAGTGATTTAATGTAATCAGCCTTCATCTCAATAACGACAGTTTCATCGTTCACGCCAGCATTTCACATGCTGCTTGTAAATGCTTTCTTCACCGGGTGCTCAGGGACAGGAGTGTGCGCACACAAAAACAGACCCACAACTCCAGCAAGATGCAGCATTTGTGCTTATAAATCCTGTGAGGTATAAAGCATAAATCCTGTGAGAATAACTGTGTAGCCCCGCAGTTTTCAAACCAGACCCTGTGGCAAATAGTTCTTCAACAGGGACTGTACTCTGCAATTGTACAGTCTAATCCAGGGCTGGGCAAACTTTTTGACTCGAGGGCCACAATGGGTTCTTAAACTGGACCGGAGGGCCGGAACAAAAGCATGGATGGAGTGTTTGTGTGAACTAATAGAAATTCAAAGTAAACATCATTACATAAAAGGGTACGGTCTTTTTTTTAGTTTCATTCATTTCAAACGGGCCGGATCTGGCCCGCGGGCTGTAGTTTGCCCACGGCTGGTCTAATTTTTACCCCCAGGAGTCGCTGTGAGCTCCTTTCCTTTACACACACATGCACACATACATATACTTGGACACACACACACGAGCACACATGCACACGCACACACACACATGCACACACATGCACACATGCACACACACACCTACTCACTGGCTCGGCCGCTCCTGGAGGCCCATGGACCACAGAGAGCCAGGACCACCCCAGGATTTAATGCCCTCTGGCCTCCTTCGTTGGCATGGAGACAATGTAAGATCACCCAGCACTGAGGTCCAGATGGTGCTGCCTTGTGAATGAAAGTTGGAGAAAGAGAGAGTGCGCTAATAAGCAGTCTGTGCTCCTTTGTTCCCGATGTGCAGGCCACTGGCTCTCTTAGAATCCTGCATGTCAGAGCTGTAAAGGAGGGTGTGTTAGTCAGTGCAGGCTGCCATAACAAAAACACCACTGAGCCACACCAGCCAGGGGAGACGACACATTTTAATGCCATGCTCTCTGGGAAGTTGTACAAAGGCAGGTCTGACCACGGAAGGGGTGCTGCTCATGCTGATGAAGTTGACAAAGATCATGTTTGAGCGGGAACCACCCCAGGAGAGCAGGCCGTTGGTTAGTTGGGATGATCATGTCACATCCTGCTGAGATGGCTTCATTTACTGATGCCTGTTATTGGAATAACTCAGAACTTGAGTTTGAGGACTGAATGCATTTGTAACTGATGGGGAAGCAAGCTGCCACCTTGGTGAGATGCACTCCCTATAAACCGGATTTTGCTTTTTCTGGGAAGAGCGGGTTCTAAACTTCCTTGAAAAAGCAGTTCTTGGTGTGGCCATGACTGAATCAGTCCTTAGAGACTCCGGAGCCGGCACTCGGGCTCTCAGTCGGAGAAGCTGGCACGTGGCCTCCCAGCTCAGGCTCTAGCTTGGCTGTGTTTCCAGTTCTGTCCTTGGACACTGTGGGTCCTTTGGTTGTGGTTCCATGGAGCGGTTTGGTGTATTGCCTTTAAAATTTTTAATAATGTGGCATAAGTTCAAAACTTCTGGCTACTTAACATCCAAAGAATAATGTTCACTGCCTCCTTAAAAATTAGATTTGTTCCCCCTCCCAGCCTGCAGGAGGCTTTTTCCACGTCCAGCTCACCTGTGTCCTGCGGTGGGACCACTGCCACTAGGTAGGTGGCCGAGTGGCCTCCATCACCCTCAGAGATACACTTGTCATACTGCTCGACTCCCCCAGGGATGTGTCATAGCTGCTGTCACTGCATCTGGGGCACCTGAAGGTAATTCCTTCCAGCGAAGGCTTTGGACATAAAGTGACGGAAGTATTATGGCCTCTTTTCTTCTTTCTAGATCTGATGTTTTGGCGTGGCTTCCTGCTTCGGTGCTGTTTGTGGGCATAATCTATGCCGGTTCCAGAGCATTATCCAGACTGGTGAGTGTTGGAGGTTTTGGGGGACAGCCCTTCTCTTGTCTCTTCTGCCCCGCTGCCTGCTAGCTTATTGCATCCGGTTAATGGGACAAAGCTTTGATAATGGTATAGCTGAGTGGAGAGCAAGCCCTGGACCTGAGGCACATGGGCCGTGACCCACTCTCTCTCCCTGGATTGCAGACAAGCAGGTAACAGGGAAGGGCCGGCTTCTTTTAGACGAAGAGATGCCCAGATGGAGGTGCAGGAAAAAGGGTGGTGGTGACTTTGTGGAGCTGTCGATAGGGCCGTCCTCGGGCCAGGAGAGGGTTTAGCCTGCCCCTTGCTCCCGGGGAACGGTAACCCTGCCCCTTGGTAATGTGGCCGGGCCATGCTGGGTTCAGGCGTGGAAGTACGTGCCTCATACAGGGTTGATGCCCAGTAGCATGGGATGCCAGTGAAAAGAGCCTCTCTTCTATCCTCCTACCCTGTCCCCCTGGATTGAGCTCAAAGGTGGGAACTGTGAAGAACAAACTTCTTCTAGTTACGTTATATGGGACTCCAAAAATTTAGTTATTTTGCCATTAAAAGATAACCTTTCATACCACCACTGACCAGAGACTGAGAATGTGGCTTAAAAAAAAAATCTAACGATAGTAATGCCTCTTCCCATTTTTTAAAAAATAAGTTTTTATTGATTTCAGAGAGGAAGGGAGAGGGAGAGAGAGAAACATTGATGATACAGGAGAATCATCGATAGGCTGCCTCCTGCCCACCCCCTACTGAGGATCGAGCCTTGACCTCCTGGTTCAAAGGTCAATGCTCAACCACTGAGCCACGATGGCTAGACTAACCTCTTTCCATTTTTTACCCTGGGACTAACTTTTTATCTGTCGGAAAATGATTGCATTCCTGCTTTTGGAAAACGCAATATTTGCAGAACAGTTGAGGCCTTTTACGTAAAGTTTGTTGTTATGTGAAAGCAGTAATAAAACAAACGAGATCTGCCTAACTGGATAACAATATTATTGCTAGGACAGCTCCCAAGTTACAAAATAGTGGTTGAGAATTAAAAGCAGTAATTTATAAATTAAATCAACATTTTTCTTTCACGATTTATAAGCCTGAGTAGATGGGCTGCTGTGTGCCGTGGGGGGAAACATCCTGGGGGGGCTGAGAAATGACCCCGTGCTTGTCTGGCCTGGCCGTGGCAGCCTCTGCTTGATGCTGTGCCCTCCTGCGAGTCTGCTGCCTTACTTGCAGCCGTGACCTGGGGGGCTTCCTCTCCTCTGCAGAGTAGAGCACTGGGTAAAAAAACTGTGTTGTCCAAAGGTTTTTAAAGTTTTTGTAGGATCTGGGTAGTTACTGATGCCAGAATTTTGAAGTTTGAATAACAGAAGTGCATACTAATAATAACTTTTTTTGTTGTACAGTGTTTCCATATGTTTCTAGAGTGATTTCCCCCTGTGTATTTGTATGTGTTTCTCATAGTCACTTGATAGGTGATGGGTGAGGCAGATGGTAATTGCCTGACAGAAGACGGAACTCAGGTGTTTCAAGTCTTGGTCATCTGCCTCTGGTTCTAGATAGTGGTCTAGACAGTGGTCTAGAGAGTGGGCTGGACAGTGGTCTAGAGAGTGGTCTAGAGAGTGGTCTGGACAGTGGTCTAGATCAGCAGTCGCCAACTGGTGGTCCGCAGACCACTGGTGGTCTGTGAGGTCTGAAAGGTTGGCAACTGCGGGTCTAGACAGTGGTCTGGACAATGGTCTGGACAGTGGTTTAGAGAGTGGTCTGGACAGTGGCAGCTCTTCTGGCCTTTTCCCTTTCCAGATTTGCTCTTTAGGACCAATGCATATCCACTGAGAGTAGGCCAGTCCATCTTGCAGGTGTCCACTTATTCACGGGATGTGTCCTCTGTACCTGGCACAGTGCTTGACACACAGCAGATGCTTAGTAACTGTGTGTTGATGGAATAGCCGTGGAAGGGAGCCTCTACATCCACCTCACCTAGCCCAGTCCATGCAGACGGGGTGTTGCTGGTGATGATTATATATACTAGTATATGTGAATGCCAAAAGTTCCCACGGATCTTTATTTTTAAGCAGAAATCAAGAATTATGTAAGCATGAGATCACAGAAAATGTTTTCATGCTTCTTATTCTGTTTCCTTTCAGGCCATTCCTGTGTTTCTCACTTTGCACAATGCAGCTGAAGTTATCGTCTGTGGGCACCGGATGTGTTTTCGGAAAGAGGTAAATGATAATGCATGATGCCAGTTTCACGTCCCTTGCTTTAAATTTCAAAGCATGCCTTTTTTTTTAATGGCTGAAAGTAGTGTCTACCTTCTCTGGATATCTGTTGCCAGTCAGGACTGCCGGACAGGGGTTATTACTTTCGAGGACCATGGTTTTGACATCTGTCATCCACCAAGCATACGTGAGAGTGCGTGTTGACCCCGTGGGCCTCCAGGCCAGGCCTGAGCCAGGGCCTGGGATGCAAAGAGGGATCCCCTGTGGGCCTGGTGGTTCCCCTCCCAGCATCTCCCAGTGCCACGTGGACGCCCATGTCCAAGCTTTCTGTAGGGCACTGGGGCATTGCCCACTTCCCACGGCAGGGACAGACATTCCTTTTCCTTCCCAGTTCCAGCTCAGCCTCAAACCAGCTAGGACATGCTTCTTCACCTCTGTGCCTCCGTCTGTGAGGGGGCAGTGACCTCACCCAGCTCATAGCACTGTCAGGAGGGCGCAGCGCGGCACACATCAGTGCTTCCCACGGTGTCTGGTGCGTAGTAGGTGCTCTGCATGTTAGCTGTGTTTATTGACATTATTAGTGGTGGTTTTAACTTGGCCCCTCTTTCAGGAGTTACTTTTTTCCTAACATCTTCCCTTTTGAAATGATTCCATATCAAAATTTTGGAACTTTTAAGAGAGGCTGGTGAGCCATTCACCAGGCAGCACACTTCTTACAGGTGGGCAGGAAGGAGGAGTCCCTCCTGTGGCGGAGGCCACTGAGCACCCATGCGTCCTGTCATTCCTGCCTGCAGCTCCTGGGTTACCTGCCCTCCTCTCCATACTCGTTACCCCTCCCTCTCTGTTGGCTGTTTCCCTCGGCCCACCACACGCTCAGTGCTCTCAGTCAGGGGTGGAGCAGGTCCTGGGAGACCCACTCACAAAAACTGTGCTTACTTTTAAATTTATCTTTATTGTCGAAAGTATTACAGATGTCCCTTTTCCCCTCCATTCACTCTCTCTACCCAATGCTCGTCCCCCTTCCCCACCCTGGTCCTTCACTGCATAGTGTCTGTGTCCACGGTTAAGCATATCTCCACTAATAAAAGAGAAACATGGTAATTGGCGTACGACCGCTACCCTTTTCATTGGCTAATCAGTGAGTATATGCAAATTAACTGTCAGCCAAGATGGCGGCCGGCAGCCAGGCAGCTGGAAGCGAACATGAGGCTTGCTTGCTCCAGGGACTGCAGACTCCAACGTTCCCCGCCTGCGCTGCCGGCCTCTGAGCCAGCAGTTTGAAACATTCTAACAAATATAGGCCGGGATCTCAGAGCTGGAGTTATACATTGTTTCTATTACAGAACGGCAAACAAACCAGCAGCGGAAGCCTCAGAGCTAGAGCCAGAGCTAAAGCTGGCCCAGAATAAAAAAGAAAAAAAACAAAAAAAGGAGCGGTTGGGAGCTTCAGTTAATCGCCAGCCTTAAGGCAGCCCTCAGCCCCTCACCCAGACTGGCCAGGCACCCCAGTGGGGACCCCCACCCTGAAGGGTGTGTGACCAGCTGCAAACAGCCATCATCCCCTCATCCAGGCTGGCCAGGCACCCCAGTGGGGACCCCCACCCTGACCCAGGACACCCTTCAGGGCAAACCAGCTGGCCCCCAGGCCTCTGTCCTATATAGTAAAAGGGTAATATGCCTCCCAGCACTGGGATCAGCAGAGCTGCGAGGCCTCCTGGCACCGGATCAGCGTGACAGGGGGCAGCGCCCAAACACCCTGATCACCCTGCGGATCTGTGTGTGACAGGGTGTGGTGCCCCAACCCCCCCACCCCTCCACAGGCCCTGCTCTGTGTGTGACAGGGTAGAGCCATAACCTCCCCATCGGCCCTGCCCTGAGTGTGACAGTGGCGGTGCCCCAACCCCCTGATCGGCCGTGCTCTGTGGGTGATAGAGGGCAGCGCCCCAACCCGCCCCCCCCCCCCCCCCCGACGGGCTCTGCTCTGTGTGTGACAGAGTAGAGCCATAACCTCTCCATCGACCCTGCCCTGAGTGTGACAAGGTGCAGCTCCCCAACCCCCTGATCCGCCCTGCTCTGTGTGTGACAGGGGGCGGTGCCCTAACTACCCTATCGGCCCTACTCTGTGAGTGACAGGGGGGAGCTCCTCAACCCCCTGATGGGCCCTGCTCTGTGAGTGACAGGGGGGAGCTCCCCAACCCCCTGATGGGCCCTGCTCTGTGAGTGACAGGGGGGAGCTCCCCAACCCCCTGATGGGCCCTGCTCTGTGCATGACAGGGGGTGGCGCTGCAACCTCCCCATCGACCCTGCCTTGAGTGTGACAGGGGGTGGTGCCCCAACCCCCCAATCGGCCCCACCCTGAGCGTGCCTGAGGGTGGCATCGCAACCTCCCAATCCGCCCTGCTCTGTGCATGACAGGGGGCAGCACCCCAACTCCCCAATCAGCCCTGCTCTGAGCCCAACCAGGGGCTGCACCTAGAGATTGGGCCTGCCCTCTGCCACCCGGGAGCAGGCCTAAGCCAGCAGGTCGTTATCTCTCGAGGGGTCCCAGACTGCGAGAGGGCACAGGCTGGGCTGAGGGACCCCCCCCTTCCCCCCCCCCCCGAGTGCACAAATTTTTGTGCACCGGGCCTCTAGTCTATATATATAAAAGGCTAAGCATCTGTTTGACTATCCGACCAGTTGCTATGATGTTCACTGACCACCAGGGGGCAGATGCTCAACGCAGGAGCTGCTGAGCTGCAGTGACTTGGCAGTGGCAGTTCTTGGGTGATGCACCCCGGCACCAGAGAGTAGGGAGCCCGATTCTGGGTGCGTCACCCAAGAACCACCCTCTTGCAATCCGGGACCCCTCAGGGGAAGTCGGAGAGCTGGAGATCCCCGCAGGCCAGCCGAGGGACCCCTCCTGCCAGAGGAACCCTGCTCACTCTGCAGATGCCCTTCGAGCTGTGGTGCCACCCTAGCTGTGGCCGGTCAGGGAGGGACCATGGGAGGTTGGCTCCAGGGTGTGTCCAGCCTGTCTCGCCCAGTCCCGCCCTGCCGGCCACCTTCTAATTAATTTCCTTTCAATGTGCACGAATCCATGCACCGGCACTAGTCCTATAAAGGGTGTCCCAAAATTCACGCAAGATTTGAATTTTGTGTGAGCATTAACAACAACAAAAAATAATAAAAGCCTAATTTTACTTGGTTTATTGAATTAGATTCTAATAACTGTTGCCCTTTGATTTCAATCCCTTCCATTTGATAAGCATTACCAACTACCAATTATGGCCCAGGAGCAGGGACAATGAAGACCAGTGAAGACCACGGCTTTTCGTATGTGCCAGCAAAGCCGTGGAGGCCATTTACCCGATGTGCTATTCCATACATAACCCTATACTGTATACTTTATGAATCAATAAAAAAGATACAATTTTTAATTATAAACCTGTGTTTTCTATCAAAATTACTTCTTGCGTGAATTTTGGGACACCCTTTATAATAAAAGCCCAGAGATTGAACAGTGGAATGACCAGAACGACCACTTGACCAGTCTCTATGACGCACACTGACCACCAGGGGCCAGATGCTAAACACAGGAGCTGCCCCCTGGTGGTCAGTGGGCTCCCACAGTGGGAGCACCACTCGCTCAGCTGACCAGGATGAGCAGCTGCTCCCACAGAGGGCCGATCCCCGCAGGCCAGTCCCCCACCAGTGCACGAATCCATGCTCTGGGGCAGTAGTATACGTATAAGTTCTTCGGTTAATCTCTCCCCACCCACCCTCCCCTGCCAGCCCTCTGAGATTCTGCACTCTGTTCCATGCCTCTGTGTCTCTGGATCTGTTTTGTTCATCAGTTTATTTCGTTCATTAGATTCCACATAGGAGTGAGGCCATGGATACTTGTCCTTCTCTGAATGGCTTATTTCACTTAGCACAATACTCTCCAGGCCCCTCCTTGCTGTCTCAAAGGGTAAGAGAGCCTTCTTGTTTTACAGCTGCGCAGTATTCCATGGTGCAGATACACCACAGCTTTTTTATCAACTGTGTTTATAAAACCAAAACTGAACAGGAAAGCCAGCACGCTGCTGTGCCCATGCACACCCCTGCCCACCTCCACTCTTCTCGTCCTGGCCCTTGCCCACCACTGAGTCTATGCTGTCCACATCCTCCCGTCTCTTTCATCTCCCACCATTTCCTGCTTTCGCCCCCACCATTACCTGAAATGCTCTGGCAGAAGCCCCTGATGGCTTCCTGTTTGCGACTCTGTTGGTCTTTCGCACCTTTCACCACCCCACACCCTTCTCTCGACTCCCTCGGCTCACATGATCTGCATTCCCCTCCCTGCTGGCCTCTTCCTGAGACACTGGCTCTTTCTTCATAGCCACCCGTCCAGGGCCTCCCGGGCTCTGTCTCGGGAGCCTAGGAGACCAGACACTTTCTGGACTCCACCCTGCGGCACCGGCTGCTTCAGTTCCCGGTGACTCCCACGTCCCCGTCTCCAGCCCAGCGCTGCCTCTTCAGCTCAGCCGTGGGGCCTGCTCGGTGTTTCCTGGGCAGCTGAGCTGCAAAGGGGTCCAAATGGTACTGGCGTGTTTCTCAGACTCGCTTCTCACTGGGCTCTCCCCACCCTGATCACTGTCTCTCCAGCCAGAACCAGCACGTGAGGGCTGTGGCCTGAAAGGGCTAAGGGGTGGTGGTGCGGGTGGACAGGCCTGGCCGGTGGGCTGTGGCCGAGCAGGGTCATAAAGGGCCGGGCTGTGCCATTAGGTTGTGTGTCCCCAGCCCTTCGACCTTGGGCAGCTGACCTAATTTCTTGGGGCCTCTGTGTCCTCACGTGTAGCCCATAACCCAGGACCCTAATGAACTCGGACGCAGTCAGGACTGGTAGAGTGCGAGGCTAGCCACGGCCAGAGCGAGGAGCTCTGGAGGCAGTCCTCTAACCCAGCCACGCAAGATTTGTGTGTGACGTTGGCAGTGACTTGGAGGCGTGGCCTTACCCCTGGATGACACCCCCCACCCCGTGTTCCTGGAGCCCCGGGGGATGGAGCTCTGTACTGACTTCCTGCTCATTTTTATGCTCCGTGTCTCAGGTCTGAGCTCCTTTAGTCTGAGGGTTTCAAAATAAAAAAGGTTGCCCGGCTGGCATGGCTCAGTGGTTGAGCATCAACCAATGAACCAGGAGGTCGAGGTTGGATTCCCCGTTAGGGCACATGCCCGGGTTGCGGGCTCAATCCCTAGTAGGGGGCGTGTAGGAGGCCAGCGATCAATGATTTTCATTCATCATTGATGTTTCTATCTCTCCCTCTCCCTTCTGAAATCAATAAAAACATTTAAAAAAAATAATAAAATAGCCCTAACCAGTTTGGCTCAGTGGATAGAGCATCGACCTGCGGACTGAAAGGTCCCAGGTTCGATTCTGGTCAAGGGCATGTACCTTGGTTGTGGGCACATCCCCAGTTGGGGGTGTGCAGGAGGCAGCTGATGGATGTTTCTCTCTCATTGATGTTTCTAACTCTCTATCCCTCTTCCTTCCTCTCTGTAAAAAATCAATAAAATATATTTTTAAAAAAATAATAAAATAAAAAAGTATTCTCTCCTCTGTGGAATGGTGCGCTTGCTCAGGCACGGACTGGTTTGCTGCCCTGTAACAGGCTCCCAACAGCTGGGTGAGCATGTTACTCATAGGAGCGTCGGGGCCTCCCTCCTGTCTCTATCCCTCTGTCCCTACACGTCCGTCAGTCCTTGAGATGTTGGTTATATTTAGCTCCGAATCTCTTAGGGACACATTTTCCCCGTCATGGGGACGATTATCCAGTTGTTCGGAGCAGGTCACCTGTGCCTGGGTCACCCTTTCTGTACTGGAGGGCTAGGTGTCGCCACCAGGGGGCAGTGGAGGCACGGTTAGCCTGTGCCCTGTCCCCTGTGCCCTGCTGAGGCAGGACCCACAGAGATGAGCGAGGAAGTCTGTGCATTGAAACAATGGGGGCTGGACTGTGTAGTGATGGGGAGACTTAGGGTCTCCTCATAGCAAACCAGGCGTCCTCTCGTCGGTGCTCTCTTTTAATCAGTGTGGTCGTACTTCACCCTTAATCTGGAGTCAGAAAATCATAGTTAGACCCGGCCAGCATGGCTCAGTGGTTGAGCGTCAACCTATGAAACAGGAGATCAGGGCACATGCCCAGGTTGCAGGCTCAACCCCCAGTGTGGGGCGTGCAGGAGGCAGCTGATCAATGGTTCTCCCTCATCATTGATGTTTCTATCTCTCTTCCCCTCTCTCTTCCTCTCTGAAATCAATAAAAATAAAATTTTTAAAAAGTATAGTTTGTTCTCAGCCAGCAAAATAACCCTCTGAAATGCTCAGGATTGACCTGTTCTCCTACTTGACCGTTTCCCCTGCAAGTATAGAGCAGTCTGTGCTCCTCCCTGCTAGACTTTCTCCCTGAGTGCAAAGACTCATCCCCCTAAGCCCACCACAAACAGGAGGTGACCAAGGGAGCGTCCGCATTAGAATTTCTTCATTTCCCCGAGCTTTGAGGGCCAAGTTGAGATTCCTGCTCTTATTTTTCCTTCTCGGTCAGGGTGGAGTCCAATGTCCCTTCTTTTTTTCTGTTTCTTAATTTACACATCATGCCAGAGAATTTATAGCACCGCTGAGAGTCAGAGCTGGATTAATGGAAGGAAAATTAAAGAGACGGCTGGACCGGGAGTCGGACACATGCGTCAATCCTTTATCACAGCTACATCGGCCTCTCCCTCCCTCCCGTGGTGCATGGGGCAGGGGAGGCTTGGCCGGTGTCTTGCTCTCTCACAGGGGACGTATTTGGACAGGGCTGGGGGTGGAGGGAGGACCGGGTGGCGGGGATGGGAAGACTGCACCCACAGGGCGCTCTGCCGAGGCGACAGCCTGGGCGCTGAGTCATCCTTCCTCTGTCCCAGCAGCGAGGCCTCAGCAACACTCAGTGCAGCTGCTGCTCGGCCCCCAATGAACTTGGTCTTAACGTTTTCTTTTAAGGAAGAGGGTTTTTAAAGACTAATTATAAATCTCTTTATTTTCATGCAGAAAACGCCTCCTGCCAAGATCTGTAGGTAAGTTTAAAACACACACACACACACACACACAAACCTCTAAAATACAAGATTTAACCTGATTTTTAACTTCGATGATAAAACTGTTGAAGATTCATACTTGAGAGTTGACAGAGGAATTTGTTATAAATACTCATATATCCCTGTTTTGAGTCTTACTCTAAAACTTACTTCCTCTTTTTCTGGAATATTTTATTCCTAAGGCAAAAACAACCACTGCTCGATTTCAGTCGTCGATGCCCAAAACCTCACAGAGTTGTGCAATCCCAATGGAGAGTGAAAATGGAAAACATGGAATGACTTAAAAATTTAAAAATAGTGTTCACAGTTTATTGGGTTGAAAACATTCCCAGTGGAGAGAGCACTGGCTTGCGAGTCAGGGATCTGCATTGTGATCCTGGGAGACGGCCAGGTGACAGTGGGCAGGTGTCTTCGCCACCCCCTCCTCCGTGCCTCAGTGTCCCCGGCAGGAGCTCAGGCAGGCGTGCGCTGGTTCTGACCCGGACGCCTGGTGCGCTTCCTGTCCCCCTGCAGGAGCTCTGTGCCGGGGCGAGAAACCCAGCCAGAGGCTTGTTGTTCCAGCATTTCTGGGCTTCCATTCAGTCTCTGTTTTCCCTTTATTACAGGCTGCTACTTGGAAAAAAGAAAAGAAACATCAGGACTCATCCCCTTGTTTAAGAGATTAGCAGGTGCTGCCCTAGCGGGCGTGGTTCAGTGGGTAGAGCGTCTGCCTGCAGACTGAAGGGTCCTGGGCTCGATTCTGGTCAAGGGCACATGCCAGGGTTGCAGGCTTGGTCCCCAGTGGGTGACATGCAGGAGGCAGCTGATCAATGATTCTCTCTCATCATTGATGTTTCTATCTCTCTTTTCCTCTCCTTTCCTCTCTGAAATCATTTAAAAATATTTTTTTAAAAAAAAGAGATTAGCAGGTGCTAAATAGGCATGAAAGCCCACCAATACTGAGGCAGGTAGGCATTGCCCAGGGCCGCGGTTGGTGGGAAACCAGGGCTGTCTCACCTCCCCTCAGCCTGGGGGGTCGTCAGCTTGTGGGGACCCTCATGCTCATGGCCTGAGGATGAGGAAGGGTCCTGCGTTCTGTAGAGCCTTCATCCGAAGGTAGACCCCAAACTCATTAGGAGCCTCTCTCCTCCCACCTGAAAACCTTCCCATTCCTGGGCAGCCCAGCAAACCCTCCGACAGCTTCACTCCACCCAACCTGATGCCTCTGAGCCCGGAGCAGTCTGTGCCTTGGAGTCCTCCGGGTGTGTGTGTGTGTGTGTGTGTGTGCTGGGGGGCTGGAGAGGGGAGCCTTTCTGAGCCTCAGGATGTCCCATGTTGTCCTGACCTTCCAGGTCGTGTTGCCCCCACTCTGAGGGTCCCTCCATACCAGCCCCTGGGCCTTAGGCCCAGGGCCGGGGATCGATGCTGCAACTGAGGTATGTGCCCTTGACCGGAATCGAACCTTTCAGTCCTGTGGCCAATGCTCTGACCACTGAGAAAACTAGGGCAATAGTTTTCAACCTGTATCTCCACCCAGGGCCTCCACTCCAGCAGATCTCAGGCACCGTAGCATCTCATCTGTAAATATCTGAGTATGGATAAGAGACTTTCCTCATAAAACCTTTTATTTAGGAAAGAGGTTTAAACCTACAGAAAAGTTGCAAGACCGTTACAATGAACTCGCTCGCATATACCTTTTGCTTAGATTCACCCATCGAGAAAATACATATATACATACATATCACATAAATAAGAATGTGCATATACAATTATTCTCTAATTTTTTTCTGAGCCCTTTGAGAATAAGTTGCAGAGACCTCGTCCTTACCCCTGAATACTTTAACGTGTATCTCCTAAAAATAACACTCCTGTGTAAACTGCAATTAAACTTAGAAAATACGTATCTTGCACAATCCTGTTCTCTAATGTGGAGTCCATGTCCACACTTGGCCGTCTATCCCAATGTTGTCTTTCATGGTAATCTCTCCCTGAGATGTTGTGTCTGCATGCTCTTCATTCTGGACGGTTCCTCTGCCTTCGCAGTGTGTGTGTGTGTGTGTGTGTGTGTGTGTGTGTGTCTGTGTGTGTGAAGTTTTTTTCTGTTAAATTTTTTGGGTGACTTTGGCCAACATGAACATGTGGGTTTCAGTGTGGGTTTCTGTTGACAAGATCTCTATATGCACCTTGTGCCCAGCACCCTAAGCCAGATCTCCTGTCCCACATGTTATTAGCCTCGCATTTTTGAAGAGGGGAAGCCCAGTTTTGTGGATTGTCCCTAAATTTGAGTTTGTCCCAAGTGTTTGCTTACGATTCAGCTTTGATTTTGCAAATATCCTGCCAATGCCCGTCTTTGGGGAGACGGCTGGTGGTCGGTGGGGCACACAGTTGAAAACTGCAGAAGTCATGGGCTTTCTGAGAGTGGACAGGGGCCGGGCTCGGTCTTGCGGGACCGTGGCCTCCACCGAGCTCCGTCCGTGTATCTCAGCCCCATGCTCTCGAGGATTCACGGATGCTGAACCCTGATGCTGCTTGTCTTCCTTCTCTCCACAGTGCCCTCCTGCTCCTGGCCGCTGCGGGGAGCCTCCCCTTCAATGACACCCAGGTAAGCTCAGTCAACGTGTTTTCCCTCCCCAGTTCTTTTACCATGAAGCCTGCTCATGGGAGCAGAATTCCCCAGTCCTCCCTTTTGGGGTCAGAATGAGCCTGGCCTGCACGCAGGCATTGAGTGCTTTCAGGCCGGGTACCTGCTGGCCAGGCCAACGCGTTCCCTCGGGGCCCCAGCTTCTCCCCGAGGCTGCTCAGTGGGGCCACCAAGCTCTGGCCTCTGGGTGCTGCGGTGGGTGCTGTGGTGGGCGCCGTCTGCCTCCGTAGGTTCTCGGAGAGCCTGCAGCCAGCGCCCGAGTTGCCCGAGCCTCGCACATTGGGGCCCAGCGGACTTCTCTCCCCAGGCCTCTTCGCCTGCCCCCCTGTTTTTCTGTCTGAGGCTGAGACCCAGCCATACTCCAGGAGTCCTCTCGCTGCTGGGACTTTCTTTGCTCCCAGCACTTACCAAGGCTCCAGGAAGTGTCAGGCCCCGAGCCAGACTCTGGGCACAAAGACGTGTCCTCGTTCAGACAGAAGGCGGGGTCTCGTCAGAGCAAAGGAGAGGAGGGCAGACGATGGAGAGGATTGACAGAGCGGCCAGGGCTCTGCCGGGCGGGTGGGACGTGTGAGCACCTGAGAGACCTGAGGACACGGGACGGGAAGCTAACGGTTCCGGGGCCTGCTGTGTGCCGGGCTGGGGCCGATGCTCCCTGTGCCCCACTTAAACCCTCAAGCCCACAGGGATCACTGTGTCTCCATGTCGTAGCCAAAGACGAAGGCGGCCCATGTGGTCACCAGCGGACGATTGAATGGGATTTTAGAGTTTAACCCAGATCTTTCCGATGCTGGAGCCAGGCCTTGCTTTCTGGACCTAATCATGAAGAGGGAGGAGGATTAGCCAGGAGCAAGCAGGGGTGGGCCCGCCCTGGGGTGCCCTAAGCATGCTGGGACTCAACTCCATTGAGCACCTACTACGCATGTGGGTGCTTCTAGGCTGGTCACTGGCTCCTAGAATTTACGTTCAAGTGCAGGTGGCGACAGAGACAGGAATTAGTAAAACTGGGGGATGAGAAGCTCTGTGGAGACAGGAGGGGAGGGGAGGAGGGCTGAGCCGGGGGAGCATTGAGGCCGGGGAGAGCGAGTTCCCTTTCTCTGTAGAGGGGCCATGGATGCGCTGGAGGGAGCAAGGGCTTGTCACGATGCCGGGTGCCCTGAGTTTGAAGACCACCCTGAAGTGTCCCAGGAGCACTGCCGAGGGATTTGAGGCCATAGGTGGTGACATCATCAGGTGGCCTTCTAGATGCCGGTGTGGGGGTGGTGGTGGTGGAGGGGGGAGTGGGAGAGGGCTGGGGGCAGGGAGCATGTTGGGAGGAGTGGCAGGCACCTGGTGAGACCCTGACTCCAGGCCCCACAGTCCCGTCTGGGCCCCTGGCTGGTGCCCGTGCCTGGCACTGTGCGCTGACATTTAGGGTATCTGATTGCCAGACTGGCCTGTTCATGGGAACCTGTAGCCATATTTCTTCAAATCCTGTCTTACAGTTCGATCCAGATGGGTACTTCTGGGCTGTAATTCACTTACTCAGTGTAGGTAAGTCTTAAAAGAACTCTTACTATGACAATTAAGGCTTATTATTTAGATCTTACTGTGAATCTACTTTTTAGTGACTTTGGACAACAGGAAGATTAAATATAGTGTCGAGGTTAAAATAAATGGACATTCTCTGGTTTGATTGTCCTGTTTGGGAGGTTTCCTCAAACTGTATTTCCAATACAGTCTCTCTTCAGGGACAAACATGAACAAACTCATCACGGCTCAGCTCTGCTGGCTCAGGCCCTCCATGGGGGGCTGGTCGGTCTTCCCTAAACACGGTGGGAAGAGACCCAGAAGTTTGTGCCAAAGACACCCCATCAATATACAAAAAGTAACTGGGTGAAATAGAAGGGCCACCTGACTGTGTTCAAGTCACACGTTCAGTGCTCTTGGCTGTGGTCCTGGGGGCACCATGCCCCGAGGTACCCACTGTCAGACATCCCAGTGTTTCTCCTGCCCATCACTCAACAGCTTCCTGTTAACCACACCATGACCACCAGCCTCCCCCAGCACCTCTGTGCCGAAGGCATCACCACCAGATTATCCGCTTCCACCTCAAACCCTCCCGGAGTGCGGCTGCCCTGTGGGCGTGGGGGACCCTCCTGGGGAGAGGGCCTCCGTCTCCCTGTGGGTTTGCTGCTTCCCTGGCGGTGCAGGCAGCCCCTTCCCCAGAATGTCCTGTGCCAGTAACACGTTGCTTCCTTTTCAGGGGCCTATAAGATTGTTCAGAAGTCCCTGAAACCCAGTGCGTTGAGGTAAGCGTTCAGAGTGGTGCGTTGTGGTTTGGTTAAGGAGCAGGGTGAGACCCAGGCGCCAGGGCTGCTCCTGGTCCGCAGACTCTGCCAGTCGGGTGCAGTGGGCAGCAGTCTCGACAAGAGCCCTCCCTTTGTCTCTGAGCCGCTCCAGACAGGTGCCCAGGGCCTCCCACGGGCCAGCGTTAGCGACGGGCAGAGAGGGAACGTCTGTCCGCCTCCTTCAGGGGTTACTAGTTCTTCCTCGGCTCAGGGCTGTTTTTCCTAATTCCCAGCCCTCCCCAGCCTGACATGGGTTAGACCCCGAGTCCCCGTCAGTGGCTCTGTGCTGGGGAGAGTGAGGCCCTCACTGTGGGCAGTGGGCGAATGTGAAGGAAGGGAACCCAGGCCGGGGCTGGGCTGGCCGGTGAGGTCGGAACCCCAACCAGCCATCTGGCTCTGGGTCCTAGGCCCTCCTAAGGCCAAGAGGGAAAAGGTGCGGAGGGAGTGGCTCCTGGGAGCAGGTTACACCTGAGAACGTGTGACTCGGGGTCCGATAGCACCCGTTGTTCTTTTAATAAAGTGTTTTTTGCTGCAAAAAGCCAGTCAAGTTGCCAGATAAAATATAGGGTACTCAGTTAAATTTGAATTTCAGATAAGCAGCGAGTAATTTTTTTTTAGTGTAAGTATGTACCGTATAATAATTAGAGCATGTTATAATGAAACATTGTTCTTTATTTGAAATTCTGGTTTCTTTGGGTGTCCTATATTTTTAGTTGTCAAATATAGTAACCCTAGGAGCTGGACCCCTGATCTGAGCTAGTTGACACTCCTTTAAAGTGGCTGATGAACCCATCTCTCTCTCTCTCTCTCTCTCTCTCTCTCTCTCTCTCTATATATATATATATATATATATACACTAGAAGTCTGGTGCATGAAAATTCATGCACTGGAGGGGAGGGGGGTCCCTCAGCCCAGCCTGCCCCCTCTCACAGTCCGGGAGCCCTCAGGGGCAGCAGGCGACCTGGTGATCAGGGGAAGGCGACGCCCCATCACACCTCTGCTGCTGCCACTGTGGGCAGCGCAAGCCTCGGCTGGCCCTGGTTACCTGACCCTCAGATGGCCCTGGGTGTCTGGGGGGCTGAGGGGACTGGGGGACTCTGGAGGCAGGCGCACAGAGCGGCCAGGCCTGGCCTTGCCCCATGCCTGCTGCCCCAGCGGGACTGAGAGGACTGGGCTCCACCATCTCTGAGGGTGTGCCAGTCAATTAGCATATTTCCTCATTGGCTGTGGGCGCTGCCATCTTTGAGGGAGTGACAGTCAATTAGCATATTCCATCCTTATTGGCTGTGGGTGAGGCCATCTCTGATGGTGTGACAGTCAATTAGCATAATCTCTCTTTATTGGCTGTGGACGCTGCCATCTTTGCAATGGTGTGAGGGTCAATTAGCATATTCACTTTTTATTAGGGTATTAAAAGCATAATATGCTAATTAGACCGGACAGCCAAACGACCTTCCGGACGTCATTTTGGACATCCTTCCAAACGAAGTCGCCATGGTGGGGGCCGAGGCAGAGGTAGTTGGTCAATGAGGCAGGCAGGCAAGCGGTTAGGGGCGATCAGGCAGGAAGGCGAGTGGTTAGCGGTGATCAGGCAGGCAGGCGAGTGGTTAGGGGTGATCAAGCAGGCAGGCAGAGTGGTTAGGAGCGATCAGGCAGGCAGGCAGGTGAGTAGTTAGGACCCAGCGGTCCTGAATTGTGAGAGGGATGTCTGACTGCCGGTTTAGGCCTGATCCCTGTGGGATCAGCAGTTGGACATCCCCCAAGGGGTCCTGGATTGTGAGAGGGTGTAGGCCTGGCTGAGGGACCCCCCCCCTTGCACAAATTTTGTGCACCGGGCCTCTAGTCTTACCTAATAATAGACAAACATGGTAATTGACCATACCTTCGCTACGCCTCACATTGGCTAATCAGCGAGATATGCAAATTAACTGCCAACAAAGATGGCGGCCGGCAGCCACTCAGCTGAAACGAGCAGGAGGCTTGCTTGCTCCAGTGATGGAGGAAGCCAAGGTTCCTTGCCTGCCACAGCCGGCTCTAAGCTACACTCAAAGCAACAAAGTTTCAATTATAGAAGGTAAATAAACCCCAGAAAAAAAAAAGAAAAAAAGGAGAGGCTGGGAGCTTCTGTCGCTGGGGAGGGTTGGCCAGCCTGAAAACGGCCCTCAGCCCCTCACCCAGACTGGCCAGGCACCCCAGTGGGGACCCCCACCCTGAAGAGGGTGTGACCAGCTGCAAACAGTCATCAGCCCCTCACCCAGACTGGCCAGGCACCCCAGTGGGGACCCCCCCCACCCTAAAGGTGGTGTGGCCAGCCTGAAAACAACCATCAGCCCCTCACCCAGGCTGGCCAGGCACCCTAGTGGCACCCCAGTGGGGACCCCCACCCTGAAGGGCAAACCAGCCAGCCCCCACCCATGCACCAGGCCTCTATCCTATATAATAAAAAGGTAATATGCAAACTGACCCTAACAGCAGAAAGACTGGGAATGACTGGTCACTATGACACACACTGACCACCAGGGGGCAGACGCTCAATGCAGGAGCTGCCCCCTGGTGGTCAGTGCGCTCCCACAGGGGGAGCTCTGCTCAGCCACAAGCCAGGCTGATGGCTGCCAGCACAGCGGTGGTGGTGGGAGCCTCTCCTGCCTCCTCAGCAGCGCTAAGGATGTCCAACAGCAGTTTAGGCCTGCTCCCCGCTGGCAAGTGGACATCCCCCGAGGGCTCCCGGGCTGCCAGAGGGATGTCTGATTGCCAGCCTAGGCCCAATCCCTCAGGGGAGCGGGCCTAAGCCAGCAGGTGGTCATTCCCCGAGGGGTCCCAGACTGTGAGAGGGCACAGGCCGGGCTGAGGGACCCCCCCACCCCCCGAGTGCACAAATTTTTGTGCACCGGGCCTCTAGTATATATATAAAAGCCTAAATGACTGTTACAATAGAACGACCGGTCGCTATTATGGGCACCGACCACCAGGGGGCAGGCGCTCAATTCAGGAGCTGCCCCCGGCCGGCAGGCCCCTATCACCCGATTAGGGCTGGGTCCTGGGCTGGGCTGGGGAAACAGGAGTGGGTGGCGGCAGACGCAGCCCTTTTCCCAGAGGGGCTGAGGGCCGGCTCCCTCCTTGGGGCCGGTGGCCAACCTCCCAGGCTCCTCCCCGCTGCCGGCAGGCCCCAACCACCTGATCAGGGTCAGGCCCCGGGCTGGGACGGGGAACCGGGGTGGGTGGCGGCAGACGAGGGCAGCGAGGGGAGGAGGAAGAGGGGAAGCAGGGAGGTGGGAAACCTGATCAGCCCTGATCGCCAACCAGGCCTAGGAACCCCCACCCGTGCATGGATTTCATGCACCGGGCCTCCAGTGAGAAATAATCAGCCAAGTGAGTGTGTGTGACCAGACTAGGACATGTGTTTTTTAAATGAGCAGGATTTAGTTTTGACTATGAAGTACTCTTCAGACCATTTATTGATAATTTATAAATGTAGTAACATGCATGGATATAATTTATTAACACAGGGTAGTGACTACTTTGTATATGTAAAACACTTCTATTATTTTATGTCTTGTCTTTTTTTATTCCTTAGTGACATCGACCAGCAGTACCTAAACTATATATTCAGGTAAAATATAATTTACATTTTCAAAGAGTAACTCATATATTTCTAGCTTATTTCCCAATAATGTGACTTGGGAGTTCTGAGCCAACATGCCCCCACGGAGGTGAGCTAAGTGTCTGTGAGGGACCAGTCAGGACACCAACCGGCAGCCCTGCCTAGACCAGGTGGGAGGGAACCTGGACCAGGTGGGAGGGCCTCTGTCCTGCCTACAATTCAGAGGCTCAGTCTCTCCCGGGAGTGTGGAGTCTGTAAGGCTAAGGGGACAATTTCCCTAGAGCCCACAGCCTCCCTCTAGCCTGGGCCCTGGACTTTCCTCCCCGAGTGGTCCTGACCTTGATCCCAGGGCCTCCCTGGTCTGTCTTCCCAACTCACTCCCAGACCCAGCGGTGCCCGAGAGAAGGCTGTCGGTGGAAGGTGGTGGGTGGACTTGCAGGCTGAGGTGTCCACATGCAGTATGTGAGGTCCTCGGGGTGCAGGACGCAGCCTAAGGTGGAAGGGGCAACGGAGCCAGGAGCCAGAGCCAGGGCCAGGTCTCCCCATGGTGCCACCTCCATCAGGGAACTCCTGGGACTCCGAGATTCTAACTTTTAATCTGGCCCAGGTTGTTTGGAGGCTATAATCTCTGTTTATACCCCCTCCTTGTTTTGCAGATGAAATTGTGTGAGTGTGCACATGTGTGTTTGTGTGCATGCGTGTCTCTGTGTGTGCATGCACATGTATGTGTGTGCGTGCATGCACGTGCATGTGTGTGCACGCTTGTCTCTCTGTGTGCATGTGCATGTGTGTGTGTGTGTGCATGTGCATGTGTATGGTGTGTGTCCGTGTGAAAGGGGTGTGCACAGCTGTTCTCTCTGGGGTGTGACTTGTGAAACAAACAATGGATTGGAGCTCAGCCTGTGGAGATGATCGTTTCTCCTATTTCTCCATTGCATTTCCCATGAGTGTAGGAGTGTCTTCTCTCTTGTTTGCTATGTCCCCAGATTAGAGCAGCACCTGGCACTTCCTAGGCACTCAGTAACGATTGCTGAGTGAATGGATTTAAAAGGTCTGCTGGTATCTGGCCTGATTGGTTTTGGGTAAAAAGTCTTATTTCTGACCTCTGACTGGACCCGCTGCCTGGGTGGCTGGAATGGAGAAGGACAGTACAGAGGTGGGCTCAGGCCCGGGAGGCGCTGTCCACGGGCCAGGAGGCGGGAGAAGCTCCCAGAGAGGAAGGTGGGAGGGTGCCAGGAAGAATACAGCGTCAGCACAGAACACGCTTCCTCCTCCTCTTCCTCCTTTGGCATCGATTGCAAACCAGTCGAGGTAGTTTTCAGGCACGTGGTGGATGGGATGGGTCATTTTGTGGCTGGCTTCTTGGACATTGAACTTCCCTGCCATGCAGTTAATTTTGTGGCAAAAATAGACTGAGCTCACGGTCCACAGCCACGGGTTAGCGCGCAGCCGGCTGGAATTCAGGGGCTGCTTCACGTGGCAGACACGGCTCTCTGTGGCGGAGGCGGGTGTGGACAGTTAGCGGCACGGCTGGCCCTCGGTGGTGGGGCGTGGACGCTCAGTCCCCGGGCAGGCTCAACCCCGGGCCCAGCCTGCAGCACTTCAGGTGGGAGGGAACCTGGACCAGGAGGGAGGCCCCCTGTCCTGCCTACAGTTCAGAGGCCTCACTGTCACCGAGGAGCTGGACTCAGGGAGGGAGCCCGTCCGTGAGGTCGCCTGCCCGGTCCACTGCTTCCGAGTGGAAGGGGTGGAGGGTGGAAGGCGTGCTGTGCCCCATGCGAGCTCCTTCCCTCGTGTCTCCTTTTCAGCGTGGCGCTCCTGGCAGCCGCAGCGCACCCCACAGGTAAGCTCACCCTGCGTGTGTGTGCCGTACGGTGTCTGTTCAGTGCAGGGCCTGACCCACCGTGTCCCTGAGGACGTGTTGGCGGGAATGGGGCTGCCTTCCAGGGGGTCACGCCCAGGGTTAGAAATGGCCTGGAACCTTCCGGAGTCATCGCCCACACACTCACTCTCACCCCTCCTTTAGTTAAACACACACATGTGATAAATGGAACAAAACAATCCACTTGATAAAACACACACAGCCCCCAGAGGGAATTCAGAACGTTTCTTCCAATCTAGACGGTAACCATTGGAAATTGTTTGGGTCTGGAAGGGCCGCAGGCCTTGGTCTTGTGTCCTGAAGTTCCTGATGAACGAGTGCCGTGACGAGGAACTGCTGTCTGTGCGGCCCATACAGCTCCTGTGCTACTAATACTCGGCACACCCGGCCACCCTCCACCCGCCTCCACCACCCCCACACCCCCTCCATCCCCCTTCCACCCCACACCCCCTCCATCTCCCCAACCTCCCACACCCCCTCCATCCCCCTCCATTCCCCCAACCTCCCACACCCCCTCCACCCCCAAGCCCCCCACACCCCCTACAACCTCCCACACCCCCTCCATCCCCCTCCACCCCACACCCCCTCCATTCCCCCAACCTCCCACACCCCCTCCATCCCCCTCCACCCCACACCCCCTCCATTCCCCCAACCTCCCACACCCCCTCCATCCCCCTCCACCCCACACCCCCTCCATTCCCCCAACCTCCCACCCCCTCCATTCCCCCAACCTCCCACCCCCCTCCATCCCCCTCCACCCCACACCCCTCCATTCCCCCAACCTCCCACCCCCCTTCACCCCCAACCCCCACACCTCCTCCACCCCAGTCCCCCTCCAGCCCCCCAACCTCCCACACCCCCAGCTCCAGGGCTTCAGAACCAGGAGGCGGCAGAGCAGGGCTTGAAGGCCCGGTCCGACTCCCAGCTTGGGAGGATGAGCGTCGGCTGTGGAAATGCTCAGTTCCTTTCCTCGGGACGTTTTTGGAAAACTTGCTGCTTTTTTAATCTTTTGACTTCTTGTTTGTGACCAAGTTCAAATTCCAGAGAGGGAAGCAGCCGTGTGTGTGAATATTTCCTCTCGCACCAAGTGGGACTAAAAGAATGAGCTGACTTCCCGCGAAATACATGTGCCCTTTGGACCGGCACCTAAAATGAGCGTGCACGGCCGGCCTGGCCCTGCGCCGGTGCCGCCATTACATACGACAAGGAAGAGGATGTCAGGCGGCTCTCAGTCTGGTCTGAGGTCTGAGGGGGAAGAGAACAGAACAGTCTTTTGAAAAGAGGATTATTTTTGTGCCCCCTCTGCCGCGGGCGGGCAGGGTGCTGCTGGGGAAGGGGAGGCTCCAGGGTTGCCGGGAGGGGTTCCCGCTGTGGCTCCCAGCTCGAGTGGTGCCGTCTTGGGCAAATCTCTTAACTTCTCTGAGCTCCAGGCAAAGGGGGGTTACGTTACATTGTCAGGGCCCCGAGAAAGGTGATGTGTGCAGCTTCAGCAGGGGTCCTGCCAGGGCCGACCCCCTTATCGGGCATCCTTACTATCAGACTGTTATTGTAAGAAAGGGCCGTAACAGGAGCCCTAGGGAAGCTGGTGTGAACTCAGTGCCGGGCAGCTCCTCGCTCAGGGGCTGGGCGGAGGCCCTGGCCATGCATTGCTGGGACCGTGGGCCCGGGCGCTGGCCACCGTCTCACCCTCGCTGTGCCCGCAGGTGACCTCCTCCGCGCCCTGGACTTCCCCTTCTTGTATGTCTACAGATTCCACGGCAGCTGCTGCGCCAGGTAATCTGACCTCACGAAATCCTCGCACTGTTCATTCCTGTTTTGTGCTCCCAGCTGTGTCTTCGCTTCGGCGAAGCCCAAGGTCACCGGCGGTTACCCATCGCGTGGCCGGGCGGTGGCGGGGGCAGGCTGGGTGCTCTGAACACCCTCGGGTGCTCAGAGCTGGCCTGGGCCTTCGAGGACCCCTGTCATGCGGAAGTGTTCAGGTTCTAACAGTGGTTTCCAAACTTGGTTTCCAAGACTGGGATTTCCCGACTTTATTTTCTCTCCACAAGCAATTCTTTCAACGTTAGTCTGAGCTAGTTGAGTTCAAGGGAAGATTGGGGTCCACAGTCCTACCCTCTCCACTTCCACCTTGGCTCCCTTTTGCTCCTGAAGGGCAGCCTCCAAAAAAGAAACCCCACAAAAACCTCCACTGAACCCCAAGGTTATGAGACAGATTGTGGGAACCATTGAGTAGGAGCTGGCTGGACGAGGTGATCTGGAACATGGGCCTCGGAAGCACTCAGGGATGTGGGCCAACTAAGTACGCTGTCCTGTCTCCCTGTACCCTCCCCCCCCCCCGCCGCCCCCCCGCCGCCCCCCCCCCCGCCCCCCCCCCCCCCCCCCCCCCCGGCCTGACTTCGCTGCACTGGAGGCGCAGGTCTCTGGGGCAGGCTCACCGTGTGCCCTGGGCTGTGGTGGGAAAGCTGACTCGGGTGAGGCCCAGCCCGTGCTCCCTGAGGGCGTCTTGGCCACGGGATCCTGCTTCTCCCCGCCCCCCCCCCGCCCCCCCCCCCCGCCCCGCCCTCACTTCGTTTCCTGGTCTGGAGAAAGGGAAATAGTAGCGTGCAGGGCTGTGTGTACTGGAGAGGGAATCTGATGCCTGTAGCTGTGCCTGTGCCTGGCCCGTAAATGATGGCCATCGTTGTTCCTGCTGCGGCCGCCTGTGAGTCCAATGCCTGCAGGCTGTGAGCCAGTGCTCCAGAAAGTCCCAGCCAAGGCCAGGCCCCGCCCTCCCAGAGCTCAGTCAGGTCAGAGCCACCACCAGCACCTGCCACATGGTCAGAGGGAGGCCCCGGGGGTGCCAATGGCCCAACTCCCAGACCTGCCCGTAGTTTGGGGCACAGCTGCAGGCGTGTCTCTTGCTTTTCGAGCCACACTCCGCCCTCACTGTGCTTATTTGCTGAGTCGGCCTCCGTCATGGCGTCCCTGCCATACTCCCTTCCCCAGCCCCCTGCCCCCAAATGTCAGGAGGAGCCATCGTTCTGCTTGGCGTTCCCTTTGCTTTGCACTTGGCCACATGGTGACCTAGAAGACGGTTCTCGTGCAGGCCACTGCTTCCCCGACCACGGCTGTGTCAGTGCCGTGCGGCCCCCAGGGTGGGGGCGCGTGTAGTCACCCCTGGGGTAGGCTCGTTCCTAGAACGCCACTGCTGTTGGGTGACCTCGCTTGGGGATGTGTCATGGGAGCCAGCCCTCCCCTTTCAGGTCTTACCTCGAACCCAGACCCTCTGCCCGCAGGTGGTGCTTTCCCTTGGGAATCTGTCCCTGCCTGTGTTCTGCTGGGAGAAATGGAAGCTGCTTGGCAAGCACCAAGCTCCAGCATAACGGGGGTGCTGCCCCCCTTTCTTTCGGTCAGGATGTAACAGCCCTCCCACATTTCCGTGCCCCCTCCCCACCTCTGGTAAATGCTCTCTTCCCACATTTCCGTGCCCCCTCCCCACCTCTGGTAAATGCTCTCTTCCCACATTTCCGTGCCCCCTCCCCACCTCTGGTAAATGCTCTCTTCCCACATTTCCGTGCCCCCTCCCCACCTCTGGTAAATGCTCTCTTCAAAGCTCCTGAGGAAAGTAGAGCTTCCTGGGTCTTCACTTGTCTTTTTTAAATCTAGAGATCACTGGAAGCAGGTGCGCTAGGTGAGTGACAATTAGAAAGTGACTGGTGAAGTGTAACAGGAAATAGTTCCCTGTTGGCTCCGAGAAGACAAGCCTCACTCACAGGTGGCTTCTCCTTCCAGTGGCCTTTTGGGGTTCCTCGTCACACTCAGCGCCGTGAAGCTGAAGAGCCTGGTGGCCCCCGGGCAGTGTGCGGCCTGGCTGCTCCTGGCTCAGGTAAGAGACGAGGGTGGGAGTGGTCTTGGGCTGGACCAGAGCTGGCACTGTCAGGGGTATCTCCACCGAGTCCCTTCTGGGCGCCGGCCCTCGCCTGACCCCCACTCAGGTCCATGTCTGCGCTTCCTCCTCGTGTTCCTGGCAGGGGCGCTGGGGACCCCCTCGCTCTCCTGACCCTGGTTTCCCATCTGAACACGGGAGGTTTTATAAACAAACAAACAGCATCTCGAAAGCCTCTCCGTGCTAAGAGCCTGGCCTCTGGATGCCGGGGCTCTGACCCCTTCCTGGGCCGTGAGTGTCCAGAGCCCAACTGACCAGGAGTCTCACATCAGAGGCGGCAGAGGAGGCAGTGGGCCCAGACCAGGCACTGGATGAAGACGGAAAAGGGTGACTTACGGTAGGACCGCCCACGGGCACCTGACTGGCCGGCTCTGCGTGAGCAGGGAGCTGGGAGAGAGGAGACAGATGGGGGAGCAGGGGCAGCTGTGGGACAAGGACCCGCGGAGATCCTGGGGGCCGTCCTCCTGGTGGAGCATTTGGTTCCGTCGTGTCGCCCGCAGGGGCTGCCTGCAAGGAGTGGCTGTTGTTGATGAACTTGATGGAGTGAAATAACCACCGAAACAGGTGCCCTTATCATCTTGATGTTGATTGGCCGGCCCCCCCCCCTCCCCGAAAACAAAGGCAGGTCTTTGAAATGAGACTTCACAGCGGCCTCTTCACCTGTGTGGTCTCCTGAGGGAGAGCATGACCAATTCTGACCCCACAGACGGGAAGCGTGGCTGAGATGCGACTTCCCGCGATGGGGGAGCATGTGGACACAGCCTTCCCACGTCAGCCAGAAGGCCAGAGCGAGGCGGACGGACCACAGGACGCGGCACTCGGAGAGGCTTTGTCCCGAGAGCGATGGCTCTGGGTCGGGCAGCGCTGGTGGCGTGTTCTCACCTGAGGTTGCTCCCCTGCCTTTTCCGCAGCTCTGTCCGTGTGATGGTGGAACCAGAGCGGGCGACTGCGAAAACCAGCAGCCTGGTTGGTGCTTCCAGACTATTCCATGCGCAGTATTTTCAGTTAAATGGCCGTGTCAGTGTACATGAGCAAGAAGAGCCAGTGGCCCCACTGTCCTGAGCTCACAGCCCTCTGTGGTACAAGTGGTGGACAGTGGTCTACGGGGACATGGGGAGCTCTGGGGGTGAGAGGGCCATCAGGGGCTGGACAGCTCTGCATGTGCCCAGGCTGTCTGTGCACCAGACGCAGAGGTGTCGTGCGCCGGAGCCCCCACACTCTGCCTGCAGAGCCCGAGCGCACTCACAGGATGGGAGCGAGCCAGTAGCAAGGGAAGGCCGGGCGGCATGAGCCCCCTGAGATTCGATGTGCATCCTGTCCACTCACAGCCAGAAGCAGAAGTCTTTCCGGCTCCGGGTATGTGAGCACGACAACTCTAAGCTGTGCAGATGGGGAGAGGGGGGTGACCCCGAGGAAAGCAGGCTGTGCACACTGGGGGCAGGGGTGACCCCGAGGAAAGCAGGCTGTGCACACTGGGGGTAGGGGTGACCCCGAGGAAAGCAGGCTGTGCACACTGGGGGCAGGGGTGACCCCGAGGAAAGCAGGCTGTGCACACTGGGGGCGGGGGTGACCCCGAGGAAAGCAGGCTGTGCACACGGCGGGGGTGGGGGTGACCCCGAGGAAAGCAGGCTGTGCACACGGCGGGGCGGGGGTGACCCCGAGGAAAGCAGGCTGTGCACATGCGGGGGTGGGGGTGACCCCGAGGAGAGCAGGCTGTGCATACAGTGCGGGGGGGTGACCCTGAGGAGAGCAGGCTGTGCACACAGTGGGACAGGGGTGACCCCGAGGAAAGCAGGCTGTGCACACGGCAGGGGGCGGGGGGGGGGGGTGACCCCGAAGAGCAGGCTGGAGAACACACATGGGAAAAGTGGTGAAGACCTCAGAGCTGCACCTTCCCCGGGAGACGGATCTTACAGACTCGGTCCAGGCAGGTTCCTGAGCGAGCAGGACAGCACCGACAACAGTGCTCCACAGGAAGTCAGGCCTAGAACTGCTGCCGTGTGTTACGTCAAGTGTCCGGTGTCCAACAGAAAATTAGACGCTTTCCGAGAAACAGGAAGGCGTGATTTATGCCAGGAAAGTCAGTCGGTAGGAACCATGTCTCTGCATCCTCAGATTTGCAGCTTAGCAGGAAAAGACTGCAGGGCGGCTGTTTAAATATGTTCAGACACAGAAAGGAAACCACATTCAGAGAATTCAAGGAAAGACAATACAGAATCTCAATAAAGAGACCGAAATGATTTTGAAAAAGAAAGCCAAGTGGAAAATCGGGAGTTGACAGTATAACTGACATGAAATGACAGATTCTATTCAATAATAGATGTGAGATGACCCAGGAGGCAGAACAAAGGGAATTCTTCGATCTAAAGAACAAAGATTAAAAAAACCCTGAAGAAATATAAACGGAGGCTTAGAGATCTGTGGGACATCAACCACAGCAACGTATATATAATAAGAAATCCAAAAGAAGAGGAAAGAGAGGTAGAAAAAAATAGTATTAATGGATGACTTCTCATAAAAAACAGCGGAGGATAACACACTTAATGTGCGGAAAGAAAATCTCCAACCAGGAATTCTGTACACAGCAAAACTATCCTTCAAATATGAGCGAGAAAGAAAGACATTCGCAATTAAAGACAGGGATTTGTTGTCAGCAGTCATATCAATAGTTGCATTAAATGGGAATAGACTAAACAGCCCACTCAAAAGTCAGAGATTGGCCGAAACCGGTTTGGCTCAGTGGATAGAGCGTCAGCCTGCGGACTGAAAGGTCCCGGGTTCGATTCCGGTCAAGGGCATGTACATTGGTTGGGGGCACATCCCCAGTAGGAGATGTGCAGGAGGCAGCTGATTGATGTTTCTCTCTCATCGATGTTTCTAACTCTCTATCCCTCTCCCTTCCTCTCTGTAAAAAATCAATAAAATATATTTAAAAAAAAAAAAAGTCAGAGATTGTCAGTCTGGATAAAAAAGCAAGACCCAGCTGTCTGCTGTCTGTACGGACACAGCTTAGATTCAGACACAGAGGTTGAAAGTGAAAGGATGGAAAACAACCGTGCAAACAGCAGCCACACTGCAGCCAGAGTGACTCCATTATCAAACCAGACTTCATGACAGGAGCTGTCACTAGAGAGCGACACTTAGTGGACAGAGGGTTAAGATGTCGGAAGATGGAACAGTTATAAACATCACCCCTAACAGCAGCCGCCCAACGTGTACGAAGCAACAAGTGACAGAATAGGAAGGAGAAACAGTCAGAGTTGACGATTCCAATACTGTGGGGGAGCAGGCCAGGCAGCCACTGGAAAACGGTGTGGAGCTTCCTCAGAAAATGAAAAATGGAACTGCCTTTTGACCCAGTGGTTGAGCATTGACCTAGGAACCAGGAGGCCACGGTTTGGTTCCTGGTCAGGGCACATGCCTGGGTTTCGGGCTTGCTCCCCAGTAGGGGGCGTGCAGGAGGCAGCCGATTGCTGATGTTTATCATTAATGTTTCTAATTCTCTATCCCTCACCTTTCCTCTAAAAAAAGAATAAAAATATATTTCTTTAAAAAGTAGAAGGATTTTTAATCCTTCCTAAATGTGAAGGATTGAATAAAATGAGCCATTAAGGATTCTTCTGGCCTCAATACATCAAACAACCTTCCTTCCTCTCTTCTTTTTCTTTTCTATTTAAAAATAAACTCTGTGACCCTCAGTGGCATAATATTTACCCATCCTGACGTGCATTTACCTACAGATCAGACGTGCTGACATTGAAGTCCCCCATAGTTGCACATAGCAACGCAGCACTTCCCCGTGATGTCACTGGGACTGCGGGCGCCAGTGTGTAGAGTGACTCGGAAGGACGCTCCGTTGGCCCCAGAGGAGAATTTGGATTCTGTGAAAAACTCGCAGATACACAGGCAGAGGCCGTTCAGAAGGGCCTGGGACACCTTCGTCCTCGTCCCAGAAGCTCCCTGCTCTGCCATTTCCAAGGAGGTGTCAGTCCGCGTCGTCATGTCCAAGTCTGGAGAAGAGGCATCCCTGCTTCTCTCTGTTCCTCGTCTTTCGCTGCCTCTTCCCTGGGTCTCATGCTCAGCAAGGAAAAAAGTGCCTTCGAGGTCACTGTGTCGGCATCACTGTCATTCCTGTTCTTCCTGGGGATTTTGAGGGGCCTTCTAAGAAGCTAGAAATAACAATATTTAGCAACCTTTTTCAATTCCTTCGTTTTGGTAAGTGAGCTCTGTGAAATCTAACGCAGCTGCATAAAATCTCGGGGTCCCTTCCCACTTGTGCTGAAAAAGCATTGCAGGAAAAAAGTGGCTGCATTTAAGAGAAAAGCGATGACGTGTAGACGCACAAGGAAGACGTGTTCGAGGGTGGGTCGCTCCAGCAGCTCTAGGTTCTCGTGAGAGTTCTTCCCGTGTCGAGTAGCGTCTTGTCTCATCCTTCAGGCGGACGGCAGCTCTCCGCGTCAGGGGAAGAGGCAGCCGAGGCCCGAGTGCGTGTGCGCTGAGGCCGAGGCTGAGCCAGGAGAGACGCAGCCCCCAGACAGCAGCTCTGGCCCCGCCCGGCTCTTGAGGACCCCGTGTTTGCTCCCCACGAGGGCAGAGTCTCCTTCAGGCGAATGCAGTGTCGCTCCACCGCGTCCCGGAGGCAGTGGCAGCCCAGGAAGCGGCTTCCTCTGCTCCTTTGTGACCCTCAGAAGCAGCTTGCTGTCCTTGCCTGCAGTGTCTGTTGACTTGGTGGAGTTAGAGCTTCGTCTTTTAGGCCGGGAGCAGGTGGCTGTGTGTGGCTGGGCCCTGCGGCGTGGTGTCTGCGTGTGACGGGATTCTCGGCTGCAGGAGTGAACGAGCCTCCCTCCATGTTGCAGCCGAGGGGCCTCACCCACCCCGCCCCAGGCCCTCCTCCGACACGGTCAGGCGTGCTGCCTGCACAACAGCTGTGTGTGCAGTGGGGTTTTCAGGTTACTGGTTTGTACACTTTGGGGGACATTGGAGGTGCCTTTGAAGGGGGGGCTCTGAGTTGAGGCAGCCGAGTGGCTGAGCCGGCCCTGTCAGCGCTGAGTGTCAGGTGTGTGACATGATGGTGCGGTGTGTGCGCCCCGTGACGTGATCGCGCGGCAGCTCAGCACCCACTCCTTACACGGTCACAGGAGAGTATGGCCACTGTGTGGGCGGCCTCCACGGCAGCTCATCTCCGTGCCGTGCTGGTTCCAGTGTCCGTGCTGGAACCTCCCTCTCTGTTGTCTTCGTCACCATCCGTCTCACCGTCTCACTTGCTGCTGTTCTGGGGTGAAGCCCATCTCGGAGGAGGAGGCCCCCCCGTTCGCTGTCAGTGTCCTCCATAGTCCGCACCCTTCTTCCTGTTGCACTCGGAGTCTCACGGGAATGCCTGGCTTTCCCGGGAGCAGGTCCGGCCTGTGTCTTCTCCCTTCGGCTGTTGCTTTGCGCCTCTCTGTGCCCTGGAACGGGCTGGGAGGGCAGGTGGCTGACTCCAGCGAAGTGCACGGTGAGTGACTTTCCTGTGGAAAGAGTGCACTTTAAAACCTAATCATGAAGCCCTGATCGGGTTGGCTCAGTGGATAGAGCGTCAGCCTGCGGACTGAAGGGTCCCGGGTTCGATTCTGGTCAAGGGCATGTACCTTGGTTGCAGGCACATCCACTTGTGCAGGAGGCAGCTGATCGATGTTTCTCTCATCGATGTTTCTAACTCTCTGTCCCTCTCCCTTCCTCTCTGTAGAAAATCAATAAAATATATTTTTTAAAAAACACAAAAAAAAACCTAATCATGGCTGTTTCCTCATAAGTCTGAGCCACCGTGGTGATGAGAATAGTTTTTCGTGGAAAATTAAAACCTAGAGGCAGCAGCAGCAGCGCATTTCCCCTCGCAGCCTCTCGCTGGGCGGCCACAGCGCCTGTCCGTGTCGTTCCCTGGCGTCTGCGGGGCCACGTGGCAACAGCACAAACTTCTCTGGGAATTATTCCTTCATGAGCACGGTTTTCCCAGAGCGACTTGGGCGGGGGTATAGTTTTGGATTAAAGAAAAACATTAGCCAAAACCGGTTTGGCTCAGTGGATAGAGCGTCGGCCTGCGGATTGAAAGGTCCCAGGTTCGATTCCGGTCAAGGGCATGTACCTGGGTTGCGGGCACATCCCCAGTAGGAGATGTGCAGGAGGCAGCTGGTCGATGTTTCTCTCTCATCGATGTTTCTAACTCTCTATCTCTCTCCCTTCCTCTCTGTAAAAAATCAATAAAAAAAAAATATATTTAAAAAAAAAAAAAAAAAGAAAAACATTAAAATTCCATTTCCTATTGTCAGGGTAATTCATGGGGAAGCGAGGCATGTTCATGGACGTCTTCCTATTTTGGATGAGGTTGTTTTTCTCGTGTCCGATGATGAACTCTTAATTTTTTTCTGGACTATTTTTAGAGCCATTGATCATCCCAATGTTCTGTGCTGCAGAAATATGATAACAATTCTGGTTTCACAACTCTGACCTGCATGAGTTTGCTTATTGAGGAAATACTTTGAATTTCTGTAAATTTCCTGGCTGCAAGGTCTTATATGGATGCTGTTATTGTCCAAGATTATTTATGTATTTAAAGTGTCTTTACTAATTTTGAGAGAGAGATACAGGGAGAGGGAGAGAGAGAAACATTCCTCCATAGACAGCAGCTCAACAACCAGCCAGGCTTTAGGTCCTGGTCCACCCGCTGCTCCCTGGTCCCTGGAACAATGGAGTGCGGGCGGTCACAGCCACCATCGTGCTCTGTGTGCAGCCGTGTGGTCGGTACGTGGGCACCTGTTTCTTACCTAATCCCCATCACGGCCGTATGGCCCCACCATGTGCTTCTCTGGCCCCTTTGGACGAGAGGGAGCACAGATGTGGGTGACTCCTCTGGGTTAGAGCAGAGGAGCTGGGGCCCTGCTCCCCCCGCACCCCCCCCCCCCCCCCCCCCCCCCCCCCCCGCTCGCCTTCCTTGATGCGAGAGACTGGGTGAGTGCGTGCGCTGGGGTGAGTGTCTCCGGGGAGGAAGGCTGTACCCCTGGTAGTTACCATCTCCTTAACCAGTAACCCACAGCGTGGAAAACCCTCCGGGAGCTCATGGGAAACAGGAAGTGAGGGGACTCGACCTGCTGTGCTTGGGAACCCCCGGCCACCCCAGAACGCCGTGCTGGCGGGGCCAGGGGGTGAGGGCGCTGGCTCCCGCTGAGGCCTTTGGTTTTCTGGTCGGTGTCGAACTGCAGGTGTGTTCTCCACTAGGGAAGCAAACAGCTTTTTCTTTTATTCGTCACTTTAATTTTGATCCATGACTTAAATCTTGATTCCCCTCGAAAAAAAACCTTAGAAACCATTTAGTTTAACTCCCTTCACTTAAAAATTTTCAAAAGACTTATGATAGAAAAGCGTACGTGATCCCAGCACTGCGGCCTTCTCTGTACACACACACCTGGGGTCATTCTCTACCAGTTGGCTTCTATGTAACAGTATTGGGGACGTTTCCCCACGTGGGGCGAGTGAGGGTGAGGTTTCCAGGGAGCTGACCTGAGACCCTAGGGCAGGGCTGGCCCGCGTGGTGCTGTTGGAGGTGCTGAGGGCCGTCTGGTCTGCCCACAGGGCATTCATTTCCTGTCTCTGAACATTTCAAGGGGTACTTTTTATGTGTGCTCTGTGCTGGAGACCAGCGTTGTCACCTGGAGCAGGTGCTAGGAGATGCCCAGATGGGTGGGGCAGGGCCACAAGGTGTTACTGGCACCTGACACAGGAGGGCAGTTGGCAGGTCCCTGCTGTGCAGGGAGTAACCGGCTCCTTGGAGGACTGCGGGGGATTGTGAACGCATGTGGACTCCTTCTGAATCCCAGCCTGGGCCTGGGCCCCAGGGTCCCCGTTTCTTTAGGGAAAGGGGGGGTGGCCCACTCCCGCACCTGTGCCTAGGTTCCACCACGGAAGCCAGGCAGAGACCAGGGCACAGTCCCTGAGCCTCACGAGGGTGTGCCGGGAAGTGGGATGGGGACAGGGCACCGCGTCTCTTCCCTCTGGGTCCTTCGTGGGTCTAGTGGCAGCAACTGACTTACCGCCACCAGCTTCTGCTTCCTCTGAAATGTCCGCACCGTGTTCACTTTACACCTGGGAGAGACTCAGAAGAAAGTGCACGGCCCCCTCACCTGCCGCCGTCTCACTCACAGGGCTCAGAGGTGGCTGAGCTTGGCACTGCTGCCCCCTCCCGCCATTCCTCGGGCAGCCTCATCAGTCCTTGGAGATGAGCCCCAGTGGAGTGGGGCTTCCTCCCACCACCCTCAGCGTGCACCGTGTCTCAGCACTTCGCACATCCCGCTCCGGGATCTGTCAGGGACCCCGGGAATCGGCTGGCCGGGCCGAGCTGCCGTGAGGCCAAGGCTTTTGCCTCTGAGTCTTGCCTCTCAGGTGCCTCGTGTGGATCGGTGAGCACACTGGCCTCAGCCTCATCCAGCAGCAACGCCAGGCCCTTCTTCTTTACTTCTATGTCAGCTTCACTTCTGTGACCATTAGTCATCGCTTTTTTAAAACTTTCATTTTTAAACTCTCCAAAAGAGCGAGGGATACGTCTCAGCTCAGGCTGCTGTAACCAAATACCACTGACATTTATTTCTCATCGTCTTGGAGGCGGGAAGTCCAAGACCAAATGCCGGCAGAACAGGTGTCTGGTGAGGGCTCTTCCCGTGGTTTGCAGATGGCTGCCCTCTGGCTGTGTTCTCACCGGAAGAGAGGGGGAGAGGGAAAGGGGGAGGGGAGGGAGGAGGAGGGGGAGACACCACCCCCGTCATGAGGACCCCTCATGCTCTCATCTCACACCAGTTAATTTCCCAAGGCCCCATCCCCCGGAGTCAGGTTGGCAGGGGATGGGACAGTTCAGTCCATCCGGGCGACCTGGTGACATTTGCAGTGAGTGCCAAGCTGTGTGGCAGGTGCTAGCAAGTCCTCGTGGTCTGCGTGTCCCTGACGTGGCCCGAGTGGTCGGCGCGTCCTGGGCCAGCGAGGTGCATCTCTCAGGTTCTCTCTCCGGTCCGGTTGGACTGTACCAGGTCCGGAGCCAGGACCCAGCCTGGCATCGTGGCTACTTCTCCCAGCTGAACCAATGCAGGGGTCGTGGGGGTTCAGGAAGGAGGCTGCCAGGGTGGCAGGAGGGTTTTGCCGAACGGGCACCACATTTTCTGTCTTTGAGCATTTCCAGGAGGTGGTTCATGTATATCTTCTGGCAAATGTATTGTCACCTCCGTTATTGCTCGGCACAACGATAATTGAAGTTGTATCAAAAGGAGATGAAGAAACCCTCCCGGCCTTGGAGCAAGTGTAACTGTGGTGCTTTTATTTAAAGCGCCTTTGAGCTTAAATTCATTTCATTCCCAAAAATAAGCTGCAGAGATGAGATCCGCCCTTTGAGCGAATCAGAACAACTTAGGGAATAAAAATGCCTCGGCCACATGCCCCTCCGGCCGGGCGTGCTGCTTCACTTGGGAACTTGAGTCCACGGGACAAAGGTGACCCGTCGTTCTGCGAGCTGACAGGCAATGAGCACATTTACTGTAAAATGAAACCGAGAAGCTGAGAAAGTGACAAGGACTAGAATGGACGCGACTGACCCCACACCAGGCGTCTCTGAGTGAGTCTTAGGAGAAGTAGGATAGACTCAAGTTCCCCGTTTGTCTTCTGCAATTGAGAGCTTTAAGGACGTCTACATTGTTGGGCTCTTTATGCTACTTGCCAAGGCAGAGTACGTGTCAAATGCAGCCTCTTTATTAAAGAAAATAGGAAAACAGACCAGCTAAACCCACCGAGCCAGGTCTTGTGGGCTGAGCTGCACCCCTGAGAGCGGGAAAGGACATGCCTCCCAGAGGTCCCGGGCGCACCGCTCCCCAAGCAGGACAGCCCCAGGCCTCCCAGCCAGGGGGAGCGAGCACCTTCCTCAGGACTGTCCATGGGAGCAGAACGCGCCAGCGCCCACCGGTTTCTGAAGGTGCGGCCAGGGGACCGGTGTCAGAGGGTGTGAGAGAGACAGGCCTTCTCAGGACACAGCTGGTGTTCACGGGCTCGAGTGCTGGTACCTGCACTCTGCTCCCTGCGCTCTCTTCCTTCGTGGGGTGCAGACGAAGGGGGATGCCTCCTGTGCCAGCCGAGGCCTGGACGTCTCTGTCCTCGCTGCGCAGCTCTTTCCACCGACAGGGGTGGCTGGTTACAGACGCCATCAGGGCGGAGAGCCACTGGGTTCTCAGGTCCAGGCCCCAGGCACCCCTGACGCACGAAAAGGAAATTTAAACCAACAGCACACTGACCTTCGGGCTGTGCACCCAGCGCTGGTGGTCAGAGCAGTCCCATACGTGTGCCAGGCGCTTGCCTGGTGCCAGTCTCCCCTGGGGCCCCGGGCACGCTGTGTGCAGTCCCTGCCGGAGACACGGTCAGTGGCGTGGCCTGTGCCGGCAAGTAGGTGTGGGAGCCCCAGAGGGGCCTCGTCCACTCGATGTGTGGGCAGGCCCGGCGCAGGGAAGGCCTTCTGGACGTGGATTTCAAAGGGTGAGTGGGAACGTGTGGGGTGAAGTCTCCCAAGCAGAGAGGACTTCGAGCACAGGTGAGAGGATGGATGAAATCGAGTTTGAAACCGGAGCCGGTTAAGTGGGGCAGGGCTATGCCGGCAGTTCCCGTGGAGGGCACCCTGCAGGCAGCACTTGTTAAAGAAATTCACAACAAATAGCAGCAAATCATAGCAGCCAGCCTGAATCTCAGATTCGCCCCAAATACGTGACTTATCTGGCAGGTTCCACTAACAGCCACTGCCCTTTATTTTCTTAAAAACACACAAAAATTTATCTTTGGATTGGAATGAACATTTCAAAAACAAACGCGGCCTGCCTGCAATACCAGCCCCGTGTGAATAACACCAGGTGGTGACATCCTTCCACGCAGCCAGGAAGTTCAAAGCCGGCGCAGACCAGGGCGCGGCGTTCCTGGGGTTGGCGTCCCTCCGCGTGGCGGGCCCTGCTGTTTGTTATTCGGACCTGCGTGTGGGACGGAGACGTTCCTCAGACCACAGAGCTTGCTTTGCAGACAGATGAGTCCTTTAGATGCTCTTGGTGAGCAAGCACGATGGGTAGCAATGGCTGCTGCTTTCATGTGTCTTCAGTGTCCAGTCCCAGGAGCAACGTGAAGTCTTTCATGAACAGATTGTGGCCCCTTGAAAGCTCAGGACCAAGCCATGCTCTCACGGACCTCCATCTCCAGAACCTCTCATCTTCCAAACAGAAACTCTGCCCCGTTAGAAACGACTCGTCCTCAGCCCGTCCCCTCCCTGCCCGTCTGTGACTCCCCGTACCTCCCGCGGGTGGGGTCGCAGGGTGTCTGAGCACAGGGTCCCCCGGCCTCCCTCCCGCTGTCGCATGTTGCAGAGCCTCCTTCCTTTTCGGGCCGAGGAATACTCCGTGTGTGTCGTCACATGTCGCTTGTCTCTCGTCCTTCAGCGGGCCGTTGGGGCGCTTCCCAGCGGTGGCTGCTGTGGGTGTTGCTGCTGTGAACATAGGTGTGCAGATGCCTGTTTGCGACCCTGCTGTCAGTGATTCTTCCCCTTGTGCCCTTGGATTGGAATGAACCCCGCCCCCCCCACCCCCCCACCCCCCCCACACACACAAAAGCTGCAGGGCGCTCGGTAGACCCTCGTTGAGTTTCTGGCTGAGAGAAGGCAGACCTGGGAGTCGAGCGTTGGTGCCTCTGCTCGCTGCCTGAGGTGACCAGGCCTGGAGCAGACCCCACACCCTCTCTGCTCGAAGTCTCCCCGTCTGCACTGAGGGCGTCCCTCCCGCTCGGGCTCCACCCTTAGGTGACTGCGTGAGACCTTCTGCACAGCCCTGCAGTCGCTGGCCTCGCCCGGCTCCTGTTCTTTGATGGAACTGGAAGGGGCGGGCCCTTGGCATGAGCGGATCTGTCATTCTCACCTCTGAGTGCCCTGAGCACCCTGACAGCCAGGCACATAGAAACCTGCCACTCGGCCTGAATTAACCTCCCACGGACGCGGGGCCACGAGTCTAAGTCACCCATGGAGTGGTGCTCGGGGCGACCAGCTGCCCTCCGCCAGGTGCTGGCTGCTCTCATCCTTACGTGGTGGCTTTTATGAAGGGTTAGAACTTTGGTGAGTGTGTGGGGGAGGGCGGAGAGGGAGAGACGGGGAAAGGCGAGGGGGAGAGGGAGAGAAGCTGGGGAGAGAGGGAGAGGGAGCGGGAGGGAGGGAGCCTCCATCCAGAGCTGCTGCTGGGGCTGGTGATGGCGATAAAGGGGAGGAGCCTGAGAAGCTGCGGTGCCTACGGAACGGACTGCACAGAAGCCCATGTGACTCCCCAGTGCAGGCGCGTTCGCTCTACGTTCTCTGCAGAACAAGACAAGCCTGTCTGCGAAGCGCCAGCGAGTCAGCCGCAGGGCAGGACGTGCTCCGGGAGATGAGATGTGGAGCCGCCCGAGAGCGGCCATGACGCCTCCCAGGGAGCAGAGACGGCAGAGGCCCCAGTGTGGCTGCTGAGCGCCTTACGCTCACGGAGGGCTGGTGTGACCATGGAAGATGTGTTTTTCTTGGCAAAAGGTGCAGTTCATCGGTACAAGCAGGCCGGCCGTCTACCTCGGAGCAGGCGAGGTTTTTCCAAAGGGAAAGGAACTCACAGGGAAACAGGCGAGTCTCAGGCTGCGACCTGCAGGCGCGAGGAGGCGTCCGCTCCTGGCTTATTCTCTGACTTTTTGTTGAGATGGTAAACGGGCCACAGTGACTCAGTAAACGCACTTTCCTCCTGACCATGGGCTGCAGCCCCGAGAGGCCTCGGTGACAGCATATGTCCCTCCGTGAGAGGGCGCCCAGCACAGCCTCCTGCTGCTGCTTTTAAAAAATGCTTTTATTGATTTCAGAGAGGAAGACAAAGGGAGAGAGAAACACCAATGATGAGGGAATCGATCCGCTGCCTCCTGCACGCCCCACACTGGGGATCAAGCCCGCAACCTGGGCCTGTGCCCTGACCGGGAATCGAACCCTGACCTCCTGGCTCACAGGTGGATGCCTGGCCGCTGAGCCAGCGGGCATGCAGCCTGCTTCTTTCTTGTTCTTGCAAGAAAGCCAGCCCTGAGAGTGACTTCCCCTGGACGCTGTTGGGCAGGTTCTGGGGGAACATCTTTTCCTGAGCAGACGTTCTCCGTGTTGACAAATAGGGCCTTTGGTTCACATACAGGCACTGCAGGGTCCTGTTACCGACATTCCTCAGAGACTTTCCTGTAATTTCTAGCTCACATGTGGGAGTGCCCCCCTCCCGCCGGCTTGTGTTTGCAGATAGTTAATGATCTAATTGCCTGGTTTCCTCCAACGTGTGACATGAGCCCAGAGACAGAGGCGCCACTAGGCAGGGAGTCCGGGGGCTGCAGCAAAGGCAGGACACAGGCGTGTTGTCGGAGGACCGGGGACGGTCGTGGCCCCGCTGACCTGGGTTCAGCCGGACGAGATGGAAACGAGTGCTCTGCTCTGCCCCCCGGGGCGGGGGGAGGGGGGTGAGCGCCTGAGGGGGGCTGCCCTGCCGCCTCTTGACCAGTTTGGGAATGAAATGCTTCTTTGCAGACGCCCACCTCCAACACAGACAGGTGTTAGCTTTTCCCACCCGGTGCTTTCCTCAGAGGCAACACTGACTACAGGCACTGGGCGTGGGGAGGCGGGAGGGGAAGGACCCGGCCCAGCAGGCGCTCGGCTTGTGAAGGGCTCGGAGAAGGTTCTGGAGTCCCGTGCTGACGGCCTCTGTTGGGCTTCTCTCTGCAGGTGGCCACAGCTGGCTCGTCAGTGCTGCTGTTCGAGGGCGTCCTGACCAGGGCGGCCGTGGGATGGTGAGTCTGAAAGTGGATGTGGGTTCTCCAGGTGCTGCCTCTGCTCCCAGTGCCACGGGAAGGGCGAGGCGTGGGCTCAGGCATGCAGCAGGCCTTTTCTGGGTGAACAGAAAAGCCAGGTCATCTGTGATGTGCAGTGAATCTAAACAAAATGGGTTCAGAGGTCGTCACCTTAGCAATTCTGCAATAGGGTCACCTGGAGACTCCATGGCATCAGCCCCTTTAGCAGACGGCCCGGCCGCTCCGTGGGGAGCCCTCCCGCGGTATTTCCTCCAGAGCGTGACCCAGGCGCAGTCTCACACACACACACCACCCGTCAGGCGAGTGGACACAGCCCCTCTTCCATCTTGCAAACTGGCCCCCCAACCTCAGCTCAGGGGGACTTGGCATGATTGGCGGCTCCTGGGCCTGACCTGGAAGTGGGGTGAGGGGAGCCCCCACGGCAGAACCAGGGGCGTCGCTCACCCGCGAACGTGGCGCCCGGCAGCCTCCTGACCTCTCGACTCTTTTGCAGCCTCCTGCTCGGCGGCCTGGGAGAGGCCTTGCTGGTTTTCTCAGAGAGGAGGGGCGCCCCGAGATGACGAGGTGACGAAGGAAAGGGAGACGGGCTGGGCCTGCGTGGGAGCAGACGCCCGGCTGGAGCTCGGATGAGGGTGAGGAAGCCGAGCACAGCTGGGGCCGCTTCCCCTGCGCCAGGAGCTCTCGGGTCTCTGCTGCAGAGAATGGACCGGTGCCTCTTCCCAGAGAGGCTCGCCTGAGCCCCACCTCTGGTGTGCGGACGCCTGCGGACGCCCCGTGGAGGCGCCGCTCACCTGCCGGCATGCGGCCTCTGGAGCCGGCACAGGCGCTGCTCTCCCTGCTCACGCTCCGTGGGGGCCGCCCCGGCATTTGGGGTTTGGTTTGTGTGTTTACATCTTCGGAGCCTCCTGGGCATCCGTTCCTCGTGCTCGTGCGGGCTGGTCCGAGCCTCACCCACCCCTCACGGGGATCCCTCCGAGGGCGTCCATGGGGCGAGCGGGGGCTCGGCCATGAGAAGCCAGCAGGGGCCATCGCCCCAGAGTGGGTGCCAAAGCCCTGACGTGCGTGTGTTCCTTCTGTTGGGTTGTGTCATAGAAAGTTCACACTTCTTTTCCGCTCACCGTTCAGTTAACCTGACACGAAACGGTCACCACAGCAAAGAGGTGGATGAGCCGAGGGTGTCCTCCCGGGCAAGGGGAAAAGAAACATGTCTAACACGGACACACACGCCTGTTAAAGTCACTTCCTATCGCTCTGAATCCATTCATCCCCCAAATCTGAGGAGGTTTCAGTCATTGAACACAAGTATACTTTTCAGGCCGATTAAAGGTTGGATTAAAGCTCTAAACTGTGCCTCAATGGGACTCAAAAGAAATGAATTTGCATGAAACGGTTGTTTGATTCGGAGCCCACAGTGAAGGTTTAGGGAAATAGTGCCGAATCCACGTCTCTGCTCAGAGGAGGTGTGTGACTCCTCACCTCTGCCGGTGTCGGCCTGGGCCCTCGGAGATGCAGGAGGGCAGGACCCGCCCCCCCAGGTCACCATGAGAGCCCCCCCCAGGTCGCCATGGGAGCCCCCCCCCAGGTTGCCATGGGAGCCCCCCCAGGTCACCATGGGAGCCCCAGCCCCGGGAAGGCTCCTGCCCACCCTCCACCTGGGAGGAACAAGGTGGGCGCGGCCCTGGCCCTGGCCATTCCTTCTGCGTGTCCCTGTGTGTGTCCTCCCGTCCTGCCCTCAGCACTCTCCCCCGCACCCCCCGTGGCCTGGCCAGCTGTCCTCCAGGGCCCTTGGGGCGGAGCTCTGGCCCCTCTGGGATGGGGGAGACCCTCGGGCGCCCCCTCTGCCCCCCAAACCCCTTTACTTGAAGGACTTCTGTAGCTGGACAGACACCACCATCACCAGGTGACAGAATGGCCTGGCTCAGCCCTGCCTTGCTCCCCAGCCCAGCCTCCTCTGCAGCCGCTGACTGTGGGGGTGGAGGGGGACCCCGAAGGCTCCAGGCCCTGACGGGTTAGGGGAGGCCAGGGCGGAGGAGGGAGGCCTGGCTGTAGGCACTGACCTGGAAATGTCTGAGGGAGAAAGGATTCAGCAGCCGGGCAGTAAGCAGCTTTATTGGCTGTTGGGGGAACCCCATTTCCACATCAGCGAGGCAGTGTCTGTGGTGTGTGTGTGGGGGGGGGGGGGTGAAGCTAAGGGCTCACCCCAGAAGGGCCTGCGGGGTGAGGAGGGAGCCATGGCAGGATCATCTTTTGTTCCCCCCCCACCCCCCCGTATCAGGAACATGCTTGGCTTTGGGGGGTGTCCTGCTCAGGTTTGACGAGGAGAGGGGAGTGTGGCGGCTACACAAGTGTCACTGGGCTGCCGGGCCAGGCCCAGGGCAGGTGCTGGGAGCAGGCCAGCCCCTCCCGGGGGCACAGAGCAGGCCCACCACCTTCTCCCAGGGGCGCGGTGCGTTCCCCCCACCTCTCAGCTGACAAAGCAGCGAGGAGCCCTGGGACCCCAGGACAGTCTGGGGAAACCAGTCAGGCTGAGAGGCCAGTGCTGCCCTGGAGCATGGGGTGTGTGTGAGGGGGGGGGGGGGGCTGCAGGGAGCCCAGGAGTCAGCAGGGCCTCAGGGGCTAGACCAGTGGTCCCCAGCCTTCTGGCCACGCTCCCCTAAGCATCTCTAACATCTTGATGCCCCCCCCCCAACATATAATTCTTATTATTCAAAAAGTGAACTACTCACGCGGAGGGAGCCTAAAAGGCCATGAACTTGGTCTAAACAAGCATCCAAGGAACATGGCATCCACGAAAGAGAAAAATAAAAGCACGCCAGGACAGTGGTCGTGCTGAGGAAGACATCTCTAGAAATTGTTAAAAAATAATATGAAGTGATATGAAAAAATAGCAAATAGTTTCAAAACATAATAGAGAACTGAAATGCACAAATATGTCGCAATCTATATTTATATGCTGTATAGGAGGCCCCTAGGCCCATAAGAAATGCAAAAAGTTCACTGTTAATAACTCATCCTCGAATCGCCCCGCTTAAAAGTCAGACTGCCCCTTGTGGGGGGCGTGTGCCCACGTGGGAACCACTGGTCTAGAATATGCTGAGTGGCCTCGTCCTGACCCCTTCCAAGCCCAGGGCTGAGGCCGTGTCTGAGACGCACCCAGCCCACTCCTGAGTGGCTCTGGCAGCGAGCGCCCCCTCCCCCAGCACCCTCTTGGCTGTCTTTCCCTCGGGGCGACGTACAGATGGTCTCATGCTATGGACAGACCTCTGGACACACATCTTCCATTCCCCCCAACTAAATTCAACCCGAAAGCCCCTCACTCACAGCCCACAGGCCACAGCAGTGAGACTTGAGTCTTTTGAACCAATGGCCCAACAATGTGTAGAAGGAAAAGGTCACACCAAACAAGCCACAGCCAGGAGCACCCGCTTCCTCCCTCGGCTGGACCAGGGCCTGTCAGCCATCAGACATTCCAGGCTCAGCCCCAGGCAGGAGGTGAGGGGGGGGGCATGGCCCTGCCTGGCAGAGGCTTCCCGCTCCCCAGGCCTCTGGGGGATAGGGGGCCCGAGAGCCAGGGCCACCTGGGAGCTGGGGGAAGACACCGGGAGAGCAGGGCCCAGGGCATGTGGGGCCTCAGGGGATGGAGATGCTGGGAGCACGGGGCTCCTTCCCAGATCTGCCTCACCCGCTGCAGGGCCCTAAATCTTAGCAGGTCCAGCCAGACCCTCCACAAAATCCCTTACACACAATCCAGCGAAGGAAACATTCAGCAACTGCTTAGCACCGAACACAGCCCATCAGGAGCCTCCTGTTTACTCTCTAGCGGCACCAGAACCTCTGACCTGTGCCAGCGAGTTCGGTCCAGGCCACTAGGAGGCTGCGCCCAAACCCTCCCCACACACCCCCCTCCCCACACCTCCCCGGAGATGTGAGAGGCTTCGCTTCCTGTGTGAGGTCTGCAGTGGGAACGGCAGCAGGAGCATCAGTGATGCAGGGCAGGGTGTGACCACTGAGACACGTGTGCACACACACACACACACACACACACACAGACACACACACGGATATAGAAACATTAAAATACTTTAATTCTCTTTACACGGCCACAGGCCTTCCCCCTGGGCGGACCTCGGAGGGCGCTTCTCTTGGGCTTTCAGGTGAAGGCGTGGTGACTACAGGCGGTGAATGCAGGTTGGTCACGTACAGGTAGTCCCAGCCGTCAGCACAGCCCGCACGCAGGGGTGAGCTCGCCGCCTCTCCAACGGGCACAGCCTCAGCCTGAGGCAGCTGGTGCCAGGGGCTAAAAGCCTCTGGTATGAGCCGTGTCTTACCCTTGTTCTGATTTTATAAAACACGGTTACGTATGTACATACAGCACAACAAAGTGCCTAGCGTGCACTCTAACATAGAGCACCGAGCCCACTGCGGAGCGCTGCCCTGCCGGCCCCATGGGCAAGGGCGGGTTAAACACCTGCACGGAGGTCGGATGCAGGAAGGTGCGGAGCCGCCAGCACCCTTCCCGTGGGACCCCAACATGACCCTTCCTTCGGGACCCCAACACGACCCTTCCCGAGGGACCCCAACACGAGGACTGGCTCTTGTCCCATGGGGGGCGGAAGCGACAGAAGCCAGGTCTTTATCTGGGGGCACAGCTGTCAGACCACCTGGTACTGAGACAGCGATGGCTACTCAGAGGTTCTCCAGAAACCACCATGAGGGCCAGCCTGGCTCATGGCCCTGGGCGAGGGGTCCCCAGGCCAGGAGTCCCCAGGCGAGGGGTCCACAGGCCAGGAGTCCCCAGGCGAGGTCTGTGCTAAGGGGGCAGGGCTGGCTGGGGCTCAGGGCTGAGGCAGCATCTCTCAGACACCCTGACACTCACGCGGACACACGCCCCCGGGGACAGTGCCCTCCAACAACTGGTACAGAGACACACTGGCACCCTCTTCTGACACCGAGAGGGCATCTTTGTAAAGCTTCCCTCCACCTGTCCACGCTGTTGTCCCTGCTCTGCTCTGGCTTGACGCTCAGACTTGGCGTGGGTCTGGAGAGCTCTGGACCGGCCGGCGGGTCTGTGTGTGCCTGGGAGGAGGACTGGGGTGGGGGGTAAGAACTCTTGCTGGTGGACAGCCTGGAGGGACACCGTGTGTTCTGCCCAGACCTCCCCTCCCCCGGTGGGTAGTCACAGCTCCCAGGGGCTCTCAGCCAGCAGACCAGGCTCCTGGAAAGGTCTCCGGCACAGCCTCTGCACAAGCGCGTTGGGAGGAGAGTCCCGTGTGCTGAGCTCCAGCAGCAGCGGCGCGGCTCTCCCATTGGGGGAAGTGTCTGGCCTCCGGCCCCTGGGCCTGTGCTAGGAGCTCAGCTGGCACCAGGAAGCGCCTGGCCTCTGGGCCTGTGCTAGGAGTCGCCCTCCCACCCCCCACCAGGAAGTTTCCGGGGCCAGGAAGTGTGCATCAGGGCTCCCACCCCTGGGCCTGTGCTAGCAGCTCTGCCGGCACCAGCAAACATCCTGGCCTCCGGGCCTGCGCTAGGAGCTCTGGACCAGGCGTCTGTAATGGGGCATGACCTCGTGCTCCGGCAGGTGAAGGGCAAACTCCAAGGCCACCAGCACCGGGAACTCGAAGGCGATCAGTTCTCGTCTGTTCAGCCGGAACTTCTCTTCCAGTTTCTGCAACAGAAAGAGAGAAAACCAAAGGCACGTTAGCGTTAAAGACCGAAATCCCAGGCTTTCTCCACGCGTGACGCCTCCACCCACCGCCAGGGAGGTTTACAGAGAAACGCTTGGTGGGCAAGGCCGTGGAGAAGCTCAGGAGCAGAGGGAGTTCTTGTGACGGGACTAGTGCTGTGGCGTGTGGGGCACTGGCTGTGGCGTGTGGGGCACTGGCTGTGGCGTGTGGGGCACTGGCTGTGGCGTGTGGGTACTAGCTATGGCGTGTGGGGCACTGGCTGTGGCGTGTGGGGCACTGGCTGTGGCGTGTAGGGCACTGGCAAAGGCATGTGGGGCACTGGCTGTGGCATGTGGTATTGGCTGTGACATGTGGGTACTGGCTGTGGTGTGTGGGTACTGGCTATGGCGTGTGGGTATTGGCTATGGCATGTGGGTATTGGCTATGGCGTGTGAGGTACTGGCTGTGGCGTGTGGGGCACTGGCTCTGGTGTGTGGGGCACAGATTGAGAAGTGTAGGCACTATGGCATGTGGGAACGGGCTATGGCGTGTGAGGCACTGGCTGACGTGTGTGGGGCACTGGCTGTGGTGTGTGGGGCACTGGCTGTGGTGTGTAGGTGCTGGCTGTGGTGTGGGGGTACAGGCTGTAGCGTGTGGGGCACTGGCTATGGCGTGTGGGTACTGGCTGTAGTGTGCGGGGTATTGGCTGTGGTGTGTGTGTACTGGCTGTGGCGTGAGGGCACTTGCTGTGACGTGTGGGGCACTATCTGTGGTATATGTGCAGTGGCTGTGGTGTGGGGGGTACTGGCTGTGGTGTGTGTGCACTGGCTGTGGTGTGTGGGGTACTATCTGTGGCGTGTGGGGTACTGGCTGTGGTGTATGTGCACTGGCTGTGGCGTATGGGGTACTATCTGTGGCGTGTGTGCACTGGCTGTGGTGTGTGGGGTACTAGCTGTGGTGTGGGTGGCACTATCTGTGGTATCTGTGTACTGGCTGTGGTGTGTGGGGTACTAGCTGTGGTGTGGGTGGCACTATCTGTGGTATGTGTGTACTGGCTGTGGCGTGTGTGTATTGGCTGTGGCGTGTGGGCACTGGCTGTGGTTTTTGGGGCACTAGTTGTGGCAGCCTGAGCTAGCACGCTCCTCCTCTTAGGAACGGTGACACACTCTCTCTTCGGTGGCAGCTGCCCCCTCCCTGCTGGCTGCCCCCTCCCTGCTGGCTGCCCCCTCCCTGCTGGCTCCCCCCACGTTCTCTGTGAACTCAGTGCCGTGAAGCAGGCCTCATGTACTCGCCTAAGGAGATGAGCGTTTCCTTACGCCAAGGGGGTCTCCTTTGAGAGAGAGGAGAAACCCGCGCACTCCCCCGAAGAGGAGGCCACCGGAGGCCGAGGCCAGTGACCCGTGTGTGTGATGGACGCCCTGGGGTGACCGCCCATGAGACCCCGTGGCATTTCCGTGGCTCTGTGGCTGAGACAGTGACCCTGGGTGGGGCGGTGCAGCTGGCCACGGCCCCAGCCACTCACATCAATCAGGTGCTTGACCTCGTGCTTCCTGAGGTCGCTGCCGATCTTGGCCGCCAGCAGCACACAGGCCCCCGCACAGAGCTTCCGGTTCTGCTTGTTCAGCTTCCCCTTGAGGGCGAGCTTCTCGAAGTAGACGAAGGCCATGGCCACCGTGGGCTCCTCGAAGCCGCAGTCCTCCTGCGCCAGCTTCCGCATCTCGCGCTTCAGGCTGGAAGGGCGGGAGGGGCGGGAGGGGCCTGTTGGAGCCTGAGCACCAGGCCCCGAGGACAAGACTTCACCCAGAAAGCACTGCCCTGCCGTCCCCCAGGGGACGAGCACTAAACCGTGAGATGCTGCGTCGCGTGGGGAAGAGACTCGTCTAGACCGGCGGTCGCCAACCGGTGGTCCGTGAGGTCCGAGAGGTTGGCGGCCGTGGTCTAGACCACACGGCATAGGTGCACACTGGACCCCAGGATGGGCGGGGTCCCTGGACACTCGGAGAGCTGCCCAGACAGAAGAGGGACCCCACAGGAGGGACGAGGTCCTGACAGAGACGGAGACGGCTGTGAGGTGGGCGCCTGGAGTCAGCGCTGTGGAGTGACGGTCACGTTCGTTACTGACGTCAGACGGTCAGGCTCAGCACCCCGTGAGCTCAGGGCGGCTGCCCAGCGAGAGGACAAAGTGACCGTCTTCTTATCTTTGGTCAAACCCGACACGCCAGCACCAGCTCAGCACTAAGATTCACGCGGACATAAATGCTGGCACTTACTCCAACATGGCGTTGTTACACGCAGTCCAGCCCCACTACCACACACACACATGCCCACACGCACACACATGCCCACACGCACACACATGCCCACATGCACACACATGCCCACACGCACGCACACGCTCTCCTGGTACACAGGCCTCACACGCCAGTTTCCCTCTGGCGCAGCCAAGGACTGCTTGGCCGGCAGACATGCGCCCCCATCGGCCACGAGGGAACGTGATTTTGCTTCAGCTGCTTTGCTGCAAGACAGGGCTCGGCCGTCCCTCCTGGGAGTGGCTGTGGGCAGGGAGCCATTTCAGACCCAGGGCCCAGCTCCTCTGTCCTGCTTTGCCTGCATCTGAGAACGCAGGAAACCCGTGTCTCTATGCCGTTTCCCGTAACATAAATCGGACTGAACGGTGGGCTGCAGAAATGACAGCAGAAACGATTTTTCCCTAACAGGCGCCTCCCCCGGTCCTTGCCAGCTCCTGCCATGAGACCGCCCTCTGGCCTCTGCCCCCTGCCCTCTGCCCTCTGCCCTGGCGCTCACAGAGGCCCTCCCAGCAGCTAGCCCCTCGTGGGCCTTTGTTAGTTCTCACCCAAGGACATTCTCCCATTGATTTTTAGAGACAGAGGAAGAGGGGGAGAGAGAAACATTGATGTGAGAGACGCATCAATTGGTTGCCACACACATATCGCCCCCAGCCGAGGCCGCAATCCAACCTGCAGCCAGGTCCGGGCCCTTGACTGAAAAGCAAACCGGAGACCCTCGGGGACGCCCGAACCACCGAGCCTCCGCCAGGGCTCAGGGGCCTCTTTGCTGAACGTGCCCACCTTTCGCTTGAACCATCGTCCAGAGCACAAGTGCGCTGGGCGCTGGGAGGGGCTGAGGGAGCTCGAGCGGACGGCCACCTACCTCCTGATTTTGCTGAGTGTTAACTTGATGTGAGGGAACTTCTCCCTGAAGGTCTCGTTCATGTCCTTCTTGAGGTCCGAGGGCTTCACGTAGGCGATCACTGTGGTCTGTAAGGAAGGCAGCGAGGTCACGCCCTCCACCGAGGCCACTGCAGGGGATGCCCTCGGTGACTCCCACGCCCACGCCCGGGGAACCGGGGAGCCCTGAGCCTGAGGAGGCCCAGCCTCCAGAGGCAGAGGGGGACCACTCCCTGCTCTCAGGACCGGGGGACGCGCAGCACAGGGCCTCTGCTCTCCAGGGCCAGCGCCCGGCAGGGAGGGAGCCCCACTCGCACACCACGGACGCGCACGGGTGTCACCCACTCCGGCCACCACCGGAGACTGTTTGTGACCAAACCTCAGGCTGCACCTGCAGAGAGTGAGGCGGCCCTGCCTCCCAGAGGGCTACTTCGAGAACCACGGGAGACGTCCGTTGTGCTTGGCATTCAGCGCACACTCAACAAACGTGAGTACTTTTCCAATTGTGGGAAAACACACAACACGGAGACTCGTCCCCATTAAAGCCCCTTCCTCCCTCGGCTCCTCCTGGCCACGCCACCGTCTGTCCCTGTGACTGACGACTCCGCGTCCTCAGACGAGTGGGACCATGTGGTGTCTGTCCCTCAGAGACTGGCTGTCTCACTGAACACACGTCCTTAGGGCCCATCCACGCGTGGCACACGCCGTGGCACATGTCAGCACATGCTGTGGCACGTGTCAGCATCACCTTCCTTTGCAAGACTCAGCAGCGCGGGCAGGACCAGTGTGGCCCCCGTCCCTGCTTTTCTGTCCTTAATCCAATGGAACAGCAGCAGGAGTGGGTCTGCGTGGGGTCAGGGCTCCCACGCCAGCCCCCTGTCGCTCTGAGAACGTGGCTAACTGGCCCGAGTCTCACGGCTGCTCCTCTGCACAGGAGAGAACCCCTGGCGGCTGCCCCAGGGGCCGACCGAGACGACACAGAACAGAACCTTCCGAGAGGCCACGGGCATCTCATCGAGAGCATCGCAGGGAGGGCAGCACCGCTCGCTCCGCCCACAGTGGGTGCCTGAGCTGGGCCCGCTCTGCAGGTGACGCTGCCCAGGGAGCTTCAGGTAAGTTGTGTCCTCCTGAGCCCAGGTTCTGGGGGCCGGGGGGTGACTGCCCTGCCGTCCTCAGCCCCAGTCTCTCTCAGGCACGCTTTCTGGGGTCCAGCAGCCACGACTCTCTGCATGGACCATGCACCTGGGAAGGACTATGCCACCCTCGGAGGGAAGACCATCCTGAGAGCCGGCCACGGGGTCACCATGGCCCCCGGGCACCCTCCTCCCAGCCCGAGAGAGCGTGAAAAGCGAGGCCAAGGCTTCTCCCCAGCTCTCCTCTCAGTCTAACTGCAGTTCAGAGCAACATGCCGCGCCCGGACCCGTGGTCTTATGTTACGGAGTTGAGGTGCTAGCACCCAGGCTGTGCAGTCCCTTCCTGGTCACCCAGGGCCTTGTGCAGCCACCGCGGCTGACACCTGGGCCGGCCGTGACATGGCGATGGTGGCGGCTCCAGGGCACCTGCGTGCTTGCAAGGGAGCTGCCCGGCTGCAGGGAGCGGCACACGCATCGCTGCTCAGAGGAGGTCACTGACCGCAGAAGGTCTGAGAGACGCAGCTCGGAGAGGAGCCCGCCCGCCGCCCGCCGGAGGCAGTTAGGGAAGGAAGGGCCGGCACCCCAAGTCCCTTCTGAGGTCACAGGGAGAGAGGGTAAGACCACGCTGTCCCCACACCTACTGGGGAGACAGGCTTTGCTGGGAAACAATTACGGGACTGAGTCATCAGGAGAGCAGAGAGGGCCTCCACGGAGCTGAACGAGGGCCCGTCCCGGCCACGGCAACGTCTCGATGCCCAAGCGAAGGCCTCTCGGGCTGGGGGGGCTGCAGCGGGAGGGGAGGGGGGCAGAGCGGAGAGAAGGGGCAGCAGGCGTGGGGGGGGGCACAGGCCCCGTGACAGCACTGGGGACAGCGGGGCTCACGGCTGACAGGCCGCTGATGGGAACAGAAACAACGGAAAAGGTGCTCTACGTCGGAGCCTCCTGGTCTCTTCCCCCGCCCGCCCCCACCGCCCTCCACATCGCCCCGGATCCGCGTGGGCAGCCTGAACGGGGTGAGCTGGCTGTGGACTCCCTACTGCTCCCCTCTGGGCCCGAGGGGCCTGGGACAGGACATGCCCAGGGAGGCTGGTCCAGCCCAGGGACCCCCGGGAGCTGGGGCAGGCAGGCCACCTCCGGAGGCCTGGTTCCTGGGTCCCTCACTCCTGGAGGAAGGAGGGAGAGGGGTGAGCGCTGGGCTCTCCCAGCACCGAGTCCTGCCCAGCCAGGCTCACCTGCTCCTATCGCACCTGTGGACACCACCGCCACCACCGCCGAGCTCAGCTGGGAAACATGCTCCCGCTCGCTCAGCGAAGTAAGTAGACGGCGACCCTCAACTAAACCTCCCACCACCAACAGCTGGGCATCGGGCTGCGCTGAGCAGTAATTCTTCCCCCGAGAGGACAGCAAACCACAGGGAGCGATGGGGACGGGCAGGCGGCCGGCGCATCTGCTGCTATTTCTACCCATTGGTTCCGAACACAGAATCCTGGGTCTCCTCTCCCTCACCAGCCAGAGGGGAGCAGCTCTTCATGTTGCTTCGCAGAAATAAAGTTGAGGAGAGAAACTCAGGAAAAACGGCCTCCGCTTCCAGTGTTCACACGTCTGCATGGGTTTAACAGGTGCTGCCAGAGCAGGTCCACAGCTTCAGATATTAGTCAAACATTTACCGAGCGTTGAAGAAGCTCCCAGAACATCCTCTCCGCCTGGGTGACCCTGGCTGCATGTGGCCCGAGTTCACGCTCACCCGGCAGGATGTGGACGCACTTTTGTTTGCACGGTGAGCTCAGAGCATGAGCCAGCGAACTGTGTGTGGAGGTCATGTAGCTGGATTATCAAAAGTCTGAGACAGACGCACAGACCAGGAGTAGCTGCTGCCACATGCTGGGGGAGTGAAAAGCTGGTATTTCATTGTGTACCTTCTACAAGGAAGACGGGGTTCTCAAAAAGCCGCCCCAATACCGACGCTGCTGTGACGGGGTGCACGTGACGCCGTGACCAGGTGCAGAAGGCACATGGCGTACGACTCCATTTTATGAAACGCCCAGAACAGCCAAGTCTATGACAGAAAGTGGTTAGTGCTGCCTGGGGCCCATGGGGTGGGGACTATGGCGCTTCTTGTGGGGAGAAAAATGTCCTCAATTCAACTGTGGTGATGACTGCATGCCTTGTGAATATGCTAAAACCTGCTGCACTGCACACACTGAAAGGTGAGCTGTGTGATATGTGAGTTATCTGTACTAATAAAAGAGTCATATGCTAATTAGACCAGGAGACCTTCCGGATGTCCTTCCAGACAAAGCCGGGGACTTGGCCGGCCTGCAAACTGCCCCCAAACAGCCCTTAGCCCCTCACCCAGGCAAGCCACGCCCCCCAGCAGGGACCCTCACCCCAATTGGGGTGTGGCCAGCCTGAAAATGGCTCTCAGCCCCTTGCCCAGGCCAGCCCCGCCCCACAAGGGGACCCCCACCCTGATCCGGGACCCTCTACAGGGCAGACCAGCTGGCCCCTACCCATGCACCAGGCTTCTATCCTATCTAATAAAAGAGAAACATGGTAATTAGCCATACATCGGCTACCCATCCCATTGGCTAATCAGGGCGATATGCAAATTAACTGCCAGCCAAGATGGCGGCTGGCAGCCAGGCTACTGACACGAACAGGAGGCTTGCTTGCTTCAGTGACGGAGGACTCCAACATTCCCCGCCTGCCGCTGCTGGGCTCTGAGCTGCTAAGAAACATTGTTACAAATATAGAAGCTAAACAAAACCCCAGAAACCTGTTTTCAGCAGCCAGGATCTCAGAGCTGGAGTCGCAACAAAGTTTCAAATACAGAAAGTAAACAAAGCCAGAAACCTGCTTTCAGCAGTGAGGTCTCACAGCTCCAGTGACAGCCATAAATCCAAGAATAAAAAAAAAGGAAAAAAGGAGCGGTTGGGAGCTTCAGTCACCCGCCAGCCTGAAAACAGCCCTCAGCCCCTCACCCAGACTGGCCAGGCACCCCAGTGGGGACCCCCACCCTGATCCAGGACACCCTTCAGGGCAAACCAGCCGGCCCCCACCCGTGCACTAGGCCTCTATCCTATATAGTAAAAGGGTATCAGCCTGACAGGGGGCAGCGCACAAACCCCCTGATCACCCTGCAGCTCTGTGTGTGACAGGGGTGGGGCCAAAACCTCCCTATCCGCCCTGCTCTGTTCATGACAGGGGAAGGCGCCCCAACCCCCTGATCGGCCCTGCTCTGTGCCTGATAGGGGGGAGCTCCCCAACCCCCTGATCGGCCCTGCTCTGTGTGACAGGGGGTGACGCCGCAACCTCCCCATCGACCCTGCCTTGGGTGTGACAGGGACGGCGCCCCAACCCCCCAGTCGGTCCTATCCTGAGCGTGACTGAGGGTGGCATCGCAACCTCCTGATCCGCCCTGCTCTGTGCATGACAGGGGGCGGTGCCCCAACTCCCCAATCGGCCCTGCTCTGAGCCTGACCAGGGGCTGCGGGGCAGGCACCTAGGGATTGGGCTTGCCCTCTGCCACCCGGGAGTGGGCCTAAGCCAGCAGGTTGTTATCTCCCGAGGGGTCCCAGACTGTGAGAGGGCACAAGTGGGGCTGAGGGACACCCCCCCTCCCGCCAGTGCACAAATTTTTGTGCATCGGGCCTCTAGTCTATACTAATATAAGGATAATATGCTAATTAGACTGGAAGACTTTCCCGGACGTCCTTCCAGACAAAGCCATGGTGGCGGGGCCAAGGTAGAGGTGGTTAGGGGTGATCAGGCCAGGAGGGGAGGGCAGTTGGAGGTGATAAGGCTGACGGGGCGCGTGCAGTAGGGGGCAATCAGGCTGGCGGGGGGGGGGCAGTTGGGGGCGAGCAGGCTGGCAGGGGGGGCAGTTGGGGATGAACAGGCTGTTGGGGTGTCAGTTGGGGGTGAGCAGGCTGTTGGGGGGTCAGTTGGGGGTGAGCAGGCCGGCAGGCGGGCATGCAGTTAGGAGCCAGCAGTCCCAGATTGCTTGGCCTGTACCCTCTCGCAATCCAGGACCCCTGGGGGATGTCAGAGAGCCGGTTTCGGCTCAATCCTACAAGCCAGGCTGAGGGACCCCACTGGTGCACGAATTTGTGCACTGGGTCTCTAATAGCCAATAAGGCTGTTACAGCCTCCCACCCCGAAAGAGAGCAGCAGAAACCACCACAACGCAGTCAGCACTTTATGTGTAACACCCACACCGAGGCCGGCGCCCCACAGGCCTGCTGCACGTGGAGGCCTGCGCAGCTGGAGCAGGTTCTCCCAGGAGCGGGGAGTCCCCTTCACGTCCGGGAGGTGGGGCACCCACGGTGTCTGGCGTGACTTCTCTGCAACAGGGTCTGCTGACCTGAGGAAGCTCCGTGCACCTCGAGCCTCAGGGCCCGGAAGAGACTGCAAGGGAAGCCGCGGCTCAGCTGCTCTAGCTGCTCCGTGAGCCATGTGCAGGCAGGCGCTGGCGTGCGTCCCGAGAGCTTCCAAAGACAAGGCAGCGTGCATGGGGGATGGGCAGGGCCCACGGGAGGGACTTGTCTGCCTTTCCCATGCTCAGCATCGCATGCCGCCCCCGAAATTGCGTTCTGAGCCACATTCCCGCCACCCTCGGGGACGGCGGGAGGAGGGTCTGTGGGCACCGAGGTTGTGACAGTAAGTGATCGGGAGCAGGCACTGGGCCAGGGAGCTCGGCCCAGAGCTGGCCCCGGGAGCCATCCAAAGGGTCTGTGTCCAAACAGTGGGAGGGTTTATTTTTCCTGAGAAAGGAAAAGGGTCCAGAGACCCATTCAGCTCAGGTTAATCCTGTTGGCGTTGCCTCGTCAGCTCTTTGGCTCTTTCTCTTCCTGATTGCTCTCCACACTCATGGGAGGGGGCGGGGGGCACTGTGGCCTCAGCTGCTCTAACAGCCTCCCTCCCGCAACTTCCATGACGAGCAGGCGGCACGCGGAGCAGGAAGCGCCGACCCGTCCGACGCCCCGTCCGACGCCAGGCCTCCGCCTGTCCTGGCCCCGAGAAACACCGTCCTTAGTGAAGGCCGGCGAGAACCTGCAGGCAGCCAGGGGCTCGCACCCTCCCATGGCCGTGGTCTCCTTCTAGGAACTTGGCCAAGACCACAGGGGCTGCGCCCGTCCGGCCTCCACACCTGGCCGGGGAATGTCTGTGTTCGTCACGACCGCTGACCTTTCCGGGGCTAAGGGGAGAGACCTGCACGGTCAGCGTGAAACCACGACGGGAACGTGACGGCGAAGCCAGCTGTACGGGGAGCCACTGGACCCGCGTCAACCACAGGCCCCCTCTGGGCCCCAGGACTCGTCCGCCCCCGGAAACCCCCACTTTACGCCGTGGCCCGACCCCGAGGACGAGTGGCCTTTGAACTTGGAGCAAACATGAGTGAACCTATGACCCAGCTACATCCTGGCTGCTAACGTCACCTACACTGCGACGCAGGGAGTTGCCCAAGAAATAACATGTCCTCAGAGACGTGCACAGGAGCCCATCACATCCCTAACCTGGAAACGGCCCCATGTCCCTCAACAGGACGCCGGACGAATCCACTCTAGTGAATTCACACAAAGAAATCCTACTCGGCAATTTTTAAAAAGCTCACTGATGCGCGGTACCGAGGAGAAGCTCAGATATTGAGTGGAAGACGGACGAGGAAATAAAAGAGCACACGGAACGTGATCCTTTCATGTGAGTGAAAGCCAGTGGTTCTCAACCTTCCTCCTGCCGCCACCCTCTAATGCAGCTCCTCATGTGGTGACCCCCAATTTCATTGTTACAAATTGAACGTGATTAAAGCATAGTGATTAGTCACAAAAACAGTATGTAATTATATATGTGTTTTCCGATGGTCTTAGGCGACCCCTGTGAAAGGGTCGTTTGACCCCCAAAGGGGTCGCGACCCACAGGTTGAGAACCGCTGGTGTAAGCAGAACCGGGTCTGTGGGGACAGGACTCAGAACCACGGGGGCCTGTGAGGGGTGACGGCAGAGGCCGGGCAGGAGGGCATCTCCGAGGAGACAGTGTCCTGGGTCTCGGTCAGAGAGGCTGCAGAAGCCACGGACCCGAGCACTGGTAACGGTGCATCTGGTCGGGGTCACACAGTAAGAAAACGAATGGTGCAGCAGCGTCGGGTGGGGTCAAAGGACCAGCTCATCATGGTCAGGGCTGCTTCTCTCTGTAGAGGCCACAGGGCAGCTCAGCCCTGGGATCCCACAGGTCAGGACACCCCCAAACACCGGACACGCCCAGGTGTCCAGGCTCGAGGCCCCCACGGGGGGTGGGGGAGGGACGCTAACTCAGCTGCCCTGGGACCTCAGGGGACGGGCACGAGCAGCAGAGCCAGGGGCCTGGGCGACCCCGAGGGAGGGGGTGCCGCACAGACCTCTGCACCCAGCAGGCCACCCCTCCCCAAGCTCCACGCCAAGGCCTCCCTCCGCAGGGCCTGGAGGGGGCAGAGTGGGGGCCGCACAGGCTCGCACAGGCCTGCCGTCCACTGCAGGGGTGCCCGCCCGACATGAGGGTCACCCCGCAGCAGGCGTGCATGCAAGGCCTGTGGAGGCAGCGCCCACCCGCCCAAGGGCCGAGACCACAGACCTCAGAGGGGCCTCGACAACCCGGGCTGAGCAACTGCGTCCTCCGTGTCCTCGGTCCTCAGTGCCTGTTACACGTGAGGCTCCGCACCCGGGGGAGAGGGGGCCAGTCTGTCAGGAGCGTCATCCTGCAGACTCAACTTTGTGTGCGTGTGTGCGCACACATGTGTGCATGTCTGTGTGCGTGTGTGTCCATGTGCGTGTGCGTGTGTGTGCGCCTGTGTGCAGAAAGAGTAGGACAGCGACTTACTGTTTTTTCGTTTTATTGATTTCAGAGAGGAAGGGAGAGGGAGACAGAAACATCAATGATGAGTCATGGGTCGGCTGCCTCCTGTACACCCCACACTGGGGATCGAGCCCGCAACCCAGGCATGTGCCTTGGCCGGGAATCAAACCATGACCTCCTGGTTCATAGGTCGACGCTCACCACTGAGCCACGCCGGCCGGGCTGACTGTTCTGGGATCTCTGTTCTGCCCACCCCCCATTCACCGCATTGAACCCTGTCACACCACAGGGCCTCCGAGTGGGCTCCCTGCCGAGGCCTGGCATGGCCCCTTCCCAGCACCCATTCTCAGGGAGCCTCTCACCTCTGACCTCCGACCTCCAACCCTCCCTGACATCTACCATGAGGTCAAGGAGCATGGGGACTGTGGTGGGTTTAACCTTCTCTGAGCAGGAAGCACTTGGCCTGGCGCACAGTAGGCCCCGTCAATCGTGGCTGAGTGGACAAATCCTATGCCTGTTGCCCAACACACAAATAAAGCAACCGCCCCCCCCCCCGCTCGCTCCATGTGAGATGCACGTGAGGGGCCCGTGCTCCGGGCCCACGTCTGGCGAGGGAACCCCGGGCGCATGTGAGGCTCATGTGACACGCGCATCCATGACCGAGACGAGCGTGCCGAAGCGCGGGCGCCTGCGTGTTACCAAAGCGCCCGTGTCTACAGCGAAGGAGCGTTTCCTTCTCTGGAAAGCGAACCACGACAGGAAGCACGGCAGGTTCAATGCGGTGAATGAAAAACGAGCGGCCTGGGAACACAGAACACGGGGTGGGACACGTGTGCGGACCGGGCAGGTCACAGCCACGGCCCACGGAGGGAGAACCCCGTGCGCAGCGCCCACGGGGACTGCAGCCCAGCCCGCCAAGCTCCCGATGAAATGATTTAAAGAGAAAACCCTGACCTGGCAGCAGCCGGACCCCAGGCCTATGGCCGGAGGAGCTGGTGTCATCCCGGATGTGACGCGTCTGTGGCCGAGCTCCCACCAAACCTCCACGTCCATGAGAACGGCGCCGGATGCTCTGGGGGCCGAGTTTGTTAAACTGCTGACCCAGAGAATCCCTTTCTCGTCCCGAAGTCGGCGGTGCGGCCGTGGGCGCCGAGGGCTGTGGGGTTCAGCGGCGAAGGGAGCCAGGCTCTGCGCCAGGCGCTCCGGCCCCACGCCCACTTCCTGTCTGTCACTGTGGCAGCCGGTTGGCTCTGGAGTAGCTTCCTGCCCAGTCACTTAACAAATGAAGTGACTGACAAGTCGAGCAGGGACACACGGGGCCTCTTCCTACAGTCAAGACGGCTCTGCTCTCCCTGGACATCAGGGCAATGCATCTGGCTGTTCACTAAGCGCTTACTGTGCGCTGGCTCAGACCAATGAGCTCCTCACTGTGCGCTGGTTCAGATGAATGAGCTCCTCACTGTGCGCTGGCTCAGAAGGATGAGCTCCTTACTGTGTGCTGGCTCAGATGAATGAGCTCCTCACTGTGCGCTGGCTCAGAAGGACGAGCTCCTCACTGTGCGCTGGTTCAGAAGGACGAGCTCCTCACTGTGCGCTGGCTCAGACCAATGAGCTCCTTACTGTGCGCTGGCTCAGAAGGATGAGCTCCTCACTGTGCGCTGGCTCAGACCAATGAGCTCCTCACTGTGCGCTGGCTCAGACCAATGAGCTCCTCACTGTGCGCTGGCTCAGACCAATGAGCTCCTCACTGTGCGCTGGTTCAGAGCAATGAGCTCCTCACTGTGCGCTGGTTCAGATGAATGAGCTCCTCACTGTGCGCTGGCTCAGATGAATGAGCTCCTCACTGTGCGCTGGCTCAGAAGGATGAGCTCCTCACTGTGCGCTGGCTCAGATGAATGAGCTCCTCACTGTGCGCTGGCTCAGAAGGATGAGCTCCTCACTGTGCGCTGGCTCAGACCAATAAGCTCCTCACTGTGCGCTGGTTCAGACCGATGAGCTCCTCACTGTGCGCTGGTTCAGACCGACTGGCTCAGAGCAATGAGCTCCTTGCTGTGCGCTGGCTCAGATGAATGAGCTCCTTGCTGTGCGCTGGCTCAGAAGGATGAGCTCCTCACTGTGCACTGGCTCAGACCAATGAGCTCCTCACTGTGCGCTGGTTCAGACCAATGAGCTCCTCACTGTGCGATGGTTCAGACCGATGAGCTCCTCACTGTGCGATGGTTCAGACCGATGAGCTCCTCACTGTGCGCTGGTTCAGACCGATGAGCTCCTCACTGTGCGATGGTTCAGACCGATGAGCTCCTCACTGTGCGATGGTTCAGACCGATGAGCTCCTCACTGTGCGCTGGTTCAGACCGATGAGCTCCTCACTGTGCGATGGTTCAGACCGATGAGGTCCTCACTGTGCGCTGGTTCAGACCGATGAGCTCCTCACTGTGCGATGGTTCAGACCGATGAGCTCCTCACTGTGCGCTGGTTCAGACTGATGAGCTCCTCACTGTGCGCTGGTTCAGACCGATGAGCTCCTTACTGTGCGATGGTTCAGACCGATGAGCTCCTCACTGTGCGCTGGCTCAGACCGATGAGCTCCTCACTGTGCGCTGGTTCAGACTGATGAGCTCCTCACTGTGCGCTGGTTCAGACCGATGAGCTCCTCACTGTGCGCTGGCTCAGAGCAATGAGCTCCTTGCTGTGCGCTGGCTCAGACTGATGAGCTCCTTACTGTGCGCTGGCTCAGAAGGATGAGCTCCTCACTGTGCGCTGGCTCAGACCGATGAGCTCCTTACTGTGCGATGGTTCAGACCAATGAGCTCCTCACTGTGCACTGGCTCAGAGCAATGAGCTCCTCACTGTGCGCTGGCTCAGAAGGATGAGCTCCTCACTGTGCGCTGGCTCAGAAGGATGAGCTCCTCACTGTGCGCTGGCTCAGAAGGATGAGCTCCTCACTGTGCGCTGGCTCAGACCGATGAGCTCTGGTGGTTGTTTTTAAAGAAGCAATGACCTCACAGAGGTCAGAGTGGAAAAGCACTACCCACAGGTCTGGCTCACTTTCTGTGTCAGCAGCTGGGGAATACGGAGGGAAGAGCAAAAAGTAGGGCCAGTTTTAACCTAAATGCCTTTGGCCCGGCTGGCGTGGCTCAGAGGTTGAGCATCGCCCTACGAGGAGGTCACGGTTCGATTCCCGGTCAGGGCACATGCCTGGGTTGCAGGCTGGGGTGTGGGGTGTGCAGGAGGCAGCCAGTCAATGATTCTCTCGCATCACTGATGTTTCTCTCCCTCTCTGTAATCAATAAAAATATATTTTAAAAATTAATAAATACACTAAATGCCTTTGGTAGTTCGTCCCGACTCTGGCACTGGGATGTCTCTGGCTCCCTGCCCGTTACAGGAGGAGACGCGGGCGGAGCTGGCCAGGCCCAGGTGTCTCTGACGTCGGCCCGTTGCCAATGTTCTGTGAGGAGGCCAGGGCCCGGCACGGAGGCCGCTCAGCTCTGAGTGGGTGCCAGGCGCCCTTTCGTACGTAGGCTGGGCCCACTACGGCTTCCGAGACACGACAGGGGGTCTGTCCCAGGAGAAGGGCCGGGCTCACTGCTGGGCCGGGTGCAGAGACCGCATGGGCGGGGGGGGGGAGGGGGGGGCGCTGGGCCGTGTGCTCAGCTGCACCCTCCGGCCGGCAGGGAGGCGACAGGGCGCTCTGGCCGTGCTCTCCCACCGATTCCTGTGTGCAGCCCAGGGGCAGCGGTTTCCCGAAAGCCCTTGCGCCTCTCCCCACGGCATCCAGGGCTCGGCCTGCCTCCGAGTTGGCGCGTCTCCCCAAGAAAGTACCGGGGCCCTGCCAGACCCTCTGATCTCGGGGAACGGCCGCCAGGAGCCGAAACCAGACTCACAGAGGAAAACAGGAAAAGCCCGAGGAAGGCTGGCGTGTGACACCCACACTGTCCTGCTTCCCTTTCCCGGGAGAGGGCTCGGTCGCCCTGAGCCCGGGCCACGTGTTTGCTCAGTGGGCACTGCAGACCCACCCTCGCGAGGACTCCACCAGCCGGCTTGACCTCAGTGCGGCCGGTGGCCCACCCTCTCCCAGTGGGTCTACAGATGCCATGCTTGGCGAGTGAGCCAGTAGCTAATGTGATGTGTGCAGGCCAGTGACCAGCAGAACCCTGGACCGGCCACGTTCTGGTCTCCCCGTCAGCCCGGCACCTGGAGGGTCTCCAGGCTGAGCAGGGTCTGAAGGGGCCCCGTTCCGGACAGTGCAGCCGAGGGAAGGCCTGCCTGCCGCCTCCACGCTACTCACCATGTACGAAGGGAAGATGAGGACCCGCTTGTGCTTCCCACAAGGCCACTGGGGGTCGTCTAGGAGGTTCGGGTCGTAGTCCACAAAGTCTCCCAGGTCGCTGCCTAAGGGCCACAGGCAGAGGGACAGTTAGGGCCAGGCCTCCGGGCAGCGCAGAGGTGAACACCCGTGCAGGGGACTGAGGGCTGGTCAGGGCACCAGCTCGGTCGCCTGCCTGCCTGCCATGCAGTCAGTCTCTGCAGCCAAGGAGGCGTGTCCTCTCTGACAGGGGCACCAGATTCTTCACGTGACGATGACATGTAAATATCCCTGACCCAGAGAGCACAGGACCCCGGAGCATGAACAGCACAGGGACACTCGGATCAGAACACGTGGCGCCGAAAGGCTCGTTTCTAACCCTGCAGGTCACTGGAGCTGAGCCCCATGAGAAGCACGTTTTGGGGTGAACCCTCCTGGGCAGACTACTGTGCCCACATAAACACGGATCAAAGCAGGCCGATGCACGCGAGGACCAGCGTGGCGGGAGCATGGACAGTGTTTCTGACTCAGCACCTGGACAGGCTGAGCCCTCCGACTGCCTGGGGTCTCCGAGCAGTGGCACTGCTCACCGAGAGCTCCCATCAACCCCAGAGGGCCGCTCAGGCCGAGCAGGAAGCACCCAGCCTCCTTCCGCAGCCCCTCCGCTTGCACGAGGAGAACCATAAGGGGTGTTCTCACACCGGGTCCTGGGCTTCTGGCCCAATTATTTGAAGAAAAGCCCAACTTGAGCACTGAAAAGTGTAGGCAAGAAGCAGGTAACAGGGAGGTAACTGAGGCTCAGAGAGGTAGCGAGAAGCCGGACCCTGCCCAGCCCCCTCTGCACGAGGCGTGGGGTTTCCCCGGGGGCGCTCAGGGGCTGGGCGGAGGCATCTCATTAGAGAGGCCACCCTCTGGACCAATCACGTTGCCTATGGGATGAGCTCACACTCAGGGACCCGGCCCTCCCGTCTGCAGAGAGGAGACCCACCCACACTGTACCCCAGACGCCTCCTGCCGCAGCCCCCAGACCTGTGTCGAGGCTCCCCTGGGTGCTGCTGGCCCGCCCTATGGAGAGGCTGCGGTGGCTCAGGGTGCGGAAGTGGGAGAAGGAGGAGGTGGAGTCGATGGTGCCCCTCCGGGCTCCCAAGGCGTTTGTGGGCCACAGGAACTGGGTGTACGACACCGTCTGGAAGGAAGACAAAGGGCAGGTGAGGGGCATCCCCGGGCAGCGTGAGGCTGCGCCCGACCCAGCACGTCTCCCACCGCGACTGACACCAGGGACCTGGAAGACGACTTCTATTCCGGCCAAATCTGTGCCAGAACCGCTGCCTGTGGCTGTCCCTGACCCCCCTGGTGAGAACGCTCAGGTGACGCGGCCGATGTGTGTTTGATAACAATGTGTTGTTGTCCTAGATCAGGGGTGGGCAAATTTTTTGACTCGAGGGCCACAATGGGTTCTTAAACTGGACCGGAGGCCGGAACAAAAGCATGGATGGAGTGTTTGTGTGAACTAATATAAATTCAAAGTAAACATCATTACATAAAAGGGTGCGGTCTTTTTTTTTTTTTTTTTAATTTTATTCATTTCAAACGGGCCGTAGTTTGCCCACGGCTGTCCTAGATGCTGTGGGGATGGTGTGGCGGCGTGAGGCACAGACTGGCACCACTTTCCATGAACCAGCACCCGCAGCATTCCAGGCCCTGACGGCTGGAGTCCCTGACGAGGGATGTGACCCCGTGCCCTGCAGCAGATCCATCCACGGGGCTCACCTCCGCTCTGTCCCTCCCCACAACCCCCCCCCCACCCCATTCCTGGGTGGACACTCAGCCTTCAGGAGAGAAAGCAGCACATGTATCTTTCTCTCCACCGGCCTGGGGACCACGGCTCAGGCCCTGGGGAAGCTGTGCCGGGGGGTCCTGTGCCACCCCAGCAGCTCCCTGCATGTAAACGGCTGGGACGGTCTCCCCAAGGACACCCTGCACGGTCTCCCCCAACAGGCTTTGGGGGGGCTCATGAAAGACTGGACTCACCCTTCACACCCTAGACGTCACCCCGCAGCCTGGAGAGCTGCGTGTGGAAGAGGTGTGGCAGCCCTGGTGCCTGGGGTCTCCGTCGGAGGCCAACACCCCTGTCTAGTCGTGGGAGGCGGCTTGCGGGCACCATCCGTTACTGCTGTTCACACTACCCACATCCCTGCACCCCAGAGCATGCATGTGGACACGTGTGTGCGCACACAGGCAGGGAAACCTTGTGTTGCTATGTAATCGCGGCCTCGATGGACTTCGCCTGCCCGCTGGGAGCCCAGGAAGGTGCCCCACACCCCTCGAGCGAGGTGCGTGGCCTGCCCCCTCTTCTGCTTCCCTACCCTGTGGCTTGGGCACAGACTCGCCAAAGGGAGCCGGGCAGCCTTACCTTCCCGTCAGCGCCCAGCTCCACGCCTTCCAGGCCAATGACCTCTTTCAGGCTCACGGCACCTGCTGACTGTCTCCCTCCGTCCGACTTCAAGTCCCTGGGAGGACAAGCCAGAGAGGAAAGCTGCTGTTTGCACCCAAAAGAGGTGCTGTGATGCTCACTACACGAGGCACCAGTCATGCTGACGAAAGGGACCGAGCAGGCCTCCCCTCGCCCCTCCGCCGGGCCGGGTCAGCGGCTCAAGGGCAGCCCCTCCCACGCCCCCCACTCTGACATGAAGGACACGCAGCTGAACGAGTGCCTGAGGGAGAAAGGCGGGTGCAGAGTGTGGATCCCCGGCCTCCCTCCACTCAGCAAGTCTCTTCTATGAGACGGTCATGGCACAGGCACTAGGGGGCACCCCGGACACAGGGACTACACTCTGCTGGGCTCTCGCTGCTGGCTTCTTCTTAAATCTGGGGGAGACCCCTCTCGACCCCCCCTTTATTCGACAGGAGAAAGAATTTCTCATCCTGAACAGCTCTCAGGCTCACTGCTGGCCATGAGAGAATCAGCGCCACAAGTCACCCTCCTACCTTGCCAGGCCACCTGGAAAATGAGTATCGTTCTATGAAACAATGTCCAGTGTGAACAGCAAGCAGTCATAGAACACTTCACACCTGACACAGACTTTCACACACCATCCCTTTCATCCTTTTTTAAAAAAAATATAATTTTACTGATTTCAGAGAGGAAGGAAGAGACGGAGATAGAAACATCAATGATGAGAGAGGATCATGGATCAGCTGCCTCTGCTGCCCCCTAATGGGGATCGAGCCCACACTAGGCATGTGCGCTGACTGGGAATCAAACCATGACCTCCTGGTTCATACATCAACGCTCAACCGCTGAGCCGCGCCCGCAGGCCCCTTCATTCTTGATGCTGCCCTTATCAGACTGCTGTTGCTATTACTGTCCCATTTTACAGATGAGAAAACGAGGCCCAGAGTAGGCAGATGGCTGGCCACGTCCCCTCTCTACAGTAGTTCCCACTAAGCTTCGTGCTGGAATCACCGGGGATTTCTGACAAACTCCTGCGGTCTGGCTCCCACCCCAGCCATGCTGATTCCATGGTCATGGTGCAACCTGGGTGCAGGAGTTCTGAACGCTCCGGGGGTCTAAATCGCAGCCATATCCAGGAAGGACCGCCTTCCAGCTGCTGCCTCTGTGTGCCGGGAGGCACCGTGCTCAGGGCTGTCTCCTGTAAGATCGGGGGCTGTTTTGCAAGAACGAACAGGTTTAAAATGGTAAAGGAATCGATGGGAAAGCGAGGTGCCCTGGAGCCAGGTGAGTGGGGGAGGAGAGACGAGTGCCCGCCCCCCATGGAGGAACCCAGGACCCTCTGATGTGCTGAGCAGTCCTCCTCGCCTGTGGGCTCCCATGATGGACTGGCTCCCGCATCCTGTGATGCGGAGTGAGGTCAGCAACAGCTTCCAAAGACCCACCTCGACCTGCTCCCAGGAGGACTGCCTTCTGCAGCCACGTGGAGGCCAGCTCTGCCAGCCCAGAGCCTCTGGGCCCCTTGGAACTGACACTAAAGTCTTCACACTTCACACAAAAACTCTGGTCAGTGCCCCCCCCGCCCCACTGACCGGATGTGGCTGTCCGTGACCTCAGACTCCTCCACGGACAGTCAGAGAACTGTGAGGTCACTCGGAGGTGCAGCTCGTCCATCAAGAGCTCCACGGCGTCCTGAGCCACAGAAGTGCTCTCAGGAGAGATCGAGCTCCCGGGGGAGGGGGCGGCCCCGCCGGGACCAAGCTGCCTGAGGGCTCCAAGGTCCAGGCTTCCCCACTTCATAGAGGTGCTGTGCCCACAGGAAGCTCACATCCCAGCTGTTGGCCTCCAACCTGCAGCTGGGAGACCAGCAGGCTGAAGCAACGCTTACGACCAGCACCTCAGGGCCACAAACCAGGGACCACCTGCCCCGCCTCCTCCAGGAGCCTCCAGGGCAGCCCTCACTTCCTCCAGCAGAGAGGACAGAGGATGCACCCATCATGAGCAAGGTCTGGGCACTGAGGCTGACACAGCCTGTGGGTCGGAGCGAGGCCTCTGGGGGAGACCCCGAGGGGAGCTGGAACAGGCCTCAGGGGAGCGAGGAGAAGCCAGAGACCGTGGCCTTGATGCCCCCTCTTTTCGAACCCGAGAGGGTGGGAACAGTGCAGAAAGGCCCGGAAGGTGCGCTGGTTCCCCCAAAGGGAGAGTTGAAAACACCCAGCGGAGCAGCAGCCGAAGGCAGAGGACTGACGGGTGATCAAGTCTTCACGTTCCCTCTCAGATCATCTCTCCCATCAACACAGGGCGTGAGCACGGACATCACGCGGTGCCAGCGCTGACCCTGCGGCACCCAGAGGCGGACCCTGGGGAGCGGCAGCTGAAGGTCTTCAAAGCAAATGAACTTGGGCTTTGCAATTGGTTTGAAAAGCCTCAGAGATCATTTTTCCCAGATGCATGTTGAGTTCAAAAATGAATTTATTTATGTTCCGCCTCCTTCTAAGCATGGAACGGAGGCAAGTTCCACCGCCCATGTGGGTCTCGTCCAAAACCGCGAGCAGAACCGTTTCCGAGTCGCTGGACTCGCAGGAGGGCACGGTCGGTCAGGCTCAGGACAGGACCCCGTGGGAGGAGATGCCCTGACAGGACCACTGCTCCCATTCCCTCCGCGCCCACAGCCCCAGGTCTTATTTAGCTACAAGACCTCGTTTCTCATGCTATTTAAGTTTATTTAAAAAAATATATATTTCTATTGATTTCAGAGAGGAAGGGAGAAGGACAGACAGAAACATCGATGATGAGAGAGAATCATGGATCGGCTGCCTCGGGCACACCCCACACAGGGGATGGAGCCCGCAACCAGGGCATGTGTCCTGACGGGAATCGAACTGTGACCTCCTGGTTCCTGGCTCATGCTCAACCACTGAGCCACACCGGCCGGGCCTATTTAAGTTTCTTAACCTTTGCAGAGGCTGTGAGCAACAAACACACTTTGAAAACCTAGGGTGCACGCGCGCGCGAGCACACACACACACACACACACACACACACATTGGTTGGCCAATGGGGGTGGGAGGGATGGGAGGTAGTGTGAGGAGGACAGGGAAGGGGCCACAGGAGATGGGGGAGGGGATGAAAACACACCTGGGGAGACAGCCCCACAACAGTGATCCCTCTAAGCAAGAAGCAGACGCAGAGGTGGGCTCTCTGGGGCAGAGCCAGCCCGCAGACGGCACTGCAGTTCACCCCGTGGGTCTCCTGGGAAGCCCGTCACCTCGTGGCAGGAACCCCCAGGCCCGTCTTAGTTTTGTCCCCTGACACAGCGGATGTACACCATTTCATCGTGGTGGGTCGTCTGGTCAGAGCAGAGGCCGGTCTAGCTCTCCTGGTGCCCAGAGCGGGTCCCCTTGGTGCTCAAGGCCACACACGGCCAGCTGCTGACTCCCTCCTGTGGGCAGCACAGTGCTCCCGTGTCCTCTTCCAGCTCACTGAGCCGCACCGCATGGAACTGGACAGCAGGGCCGAGCCAAGGCCCATTCCTTAGGGAGCGTTTGGCTAACGAACCGATATTCCTCTCAATAAAAGCAGCAGCCGTACGTGCATGTGACTTAAAGCATTAGCACCTGGCAAGTGCGTGACCCAAGTGTGTTGTGGCCAATGAGCTCGTCTCAGGGCCTCCGCCTCCGGGACGTGACGGGGCTGCCTCTCAGGCCGGGGTTGCCAGCCGGGAGCCCCTCTGGGCATCGCTCTTTAAAGGACAATGCGTTGAAGACGTGGATGTGTAAATAACTTAAAAGCTAATTAAATGTTAACAGGATTTCCAGATGCTTAAAAAATAACAGGCCAGAGATCTGCTTCACAGAGAGCAGAGCGTGAGGCTGGCTGGGCAGCAAGGCCGCCTCTAGCCCGACACCACTGGGGGCCGCACCCCAGGCTCAGCGACAAGGGCTAACGCGGCTCCAGAATCCTCGCTGTCGCCCCCGCAGCACCCGCCATCGGGCAAGTCTGCCTGCTGGTCCAGAGCAGAGCGCTGCCCCCAGTTCAGAAGCAGCAGATGGGCCAGGCCACCAGGCCGCGGACAATCAGAGCAGCGTTCAGTCCTGCCAGCCTTCGGGCTCCCACTGAGCACACCACCCACACGCCACCCCCCGGGCACTGGCAGCAATGAGGGGCCTCTGCAGGCAGCTCCTACAAACAGCCGATCACGGCATGATTCACCCGTGAGATCATCCCAGAGCCGGTCGCTGGGGGAACACGCACGGAGTGCGAAAGCAGCACAACCGTGAGTGTGTGATTCCCACCACAAAGAGGCGTCTTGGGGGGACGTGGGGGAGGGGCGTGGAGGCTGGAGGCCTCTCTGGAAGGGCCGTCCTCTGTGTCCCCAGGTGACGACGCTCAGGAAGTGGGCCCAGGGGACAACCTCACCTGAAATTCCCAGCAACAAAGGCTGAGGACACGAACGCCACGCGAAGCTGCTGTTTAAAGCTTCCTGTCCAGAGACACTGGGGCTCCGACCGTGCAGTCGGCTCACCCAGTGACTGTCCGTCGACCAGGAATGCTTCTCTCAGTGGGTCTGTCCCCAACACACACACCTCGCAGGCGCTATTCTGTTGGGATCACGAGCGTGGTTATTTTCTAGAATCCTCAGCCACAAGCTACGTGGACTCACTCCGACCTCCTTCCAATCGGATCTACACGGCAAAAGTAGGCTCACAGCCCTGGCCTGTGTGGCTCAGTTGGTTGGGCATCGCCCCAAAGGTTGCTGGTTCAATTCTAGTCGGAGCACAGGCCTGGGTGGCAGGCTCAATCCCCAAAAGGGGGCCTGCAGGGGGCAGCCAACGGATGTTTCTCCCTCTCCCTTCCAGTCTCTCTGGAGTCAATTTAAAATAAAGGTAGGTTGACGGTTGTACGAGAAACAAGAGCTTATTCTTGTATTTATTAACGTTGTATTGCTTCCCATGGAAACAGCTGTAACCCTCCTGCCCCGGCCTGTGTGTGCAAAATGACTGCGGGTGCCCCACCTCCAGGGACTGAGGACCATCTGGCTCTCATGGCAGCCGTGTGCACGGGGCGGCGGGGGCAGCTCCGACTCCAGGCCTGCAGTCTCCCCCTCACAGGGGGACCCGCTCCCAAAGCTCTGGAGTTGGTGTCTGGGACGGGTGTGCCTGTTCCCGCTGACGGGACGCCGGGAATGGAGTCTCCCCACAGGACGCCCTTCTGGCCTGTAATGCAGCTGCACTCGCCTGGGGTCCAAGCAGGAGGTCCTGCCGCAGGAGGGACAGGCCAGAGGGTGGTAGAGGGCGGGAAGCAGGAGGAAGCTCTGGGTCCTGGGCGGACCCCCCATTGCATTATTCCCACCTCCTGACTCCCACCCAGAACGGACCTGGGGAAACCACCCGCTTCCAACTCAACGTGCAGCCAAGAGCGTCCCTGCTTCCCGCAAGCCCGGTGCCCGTGGAAAGAGCCGCGTGTTCATCTGCTCGCACGCTGCATGCTATCGGCATTTCCCACCGACCGCAGGATGCTCGGTTGGGAGCTGACACGGAGCTGGAGGGCGAGGCCAGCAAACTGCCGACAGCCAGAGACCCGAGGGGTGTGGACAGGGACTGGGGAGCTGGGAGTTGTCTGAATGCACCCGCCCTGCATGCCCCCCCACCTCCGTGCCCATCATGCCCCGGGCAAGACTGAATTCCCAACGGGAAAGAACCGGAAAAAAAGACAGTTATTAGAAGCATCTCCTATCTAACAGAGCAGTGAGGAGCCAGGAAAATTCCAGGGCAAGTGGAATAGGGAAACTGAGGCAGGAAAGTGCAAGCAAGGCCAAACAGCCCTGGCCCGTGTGGCTCAGTGGATAGAGCATCTGCCCGCAGACCAAAGGGTCTCGTGTTCAACTCCTGGTCAAGGGCACGTACCCAGATTACGGGTTTGATCCCCTGCCCGGGTGAGAGCTCGTGCAGGAGGAATCAATCCATGTGTCTCTCACGTCAATGTTTCTCTCTGCCTCTCCCCTCCTCCCTCCCTTTCACTCTCTAAAAATCATTGGAAAAAAATATCCCAGGGTGAGGATTAACCAAAACAAAACAAAAACCCAAGTCCAAACAGTGTGGGCAATTTGCAGCCAGCTTGTCACTAACAAGCCATGGTCTTCCCCAGCCAGGACGAGAGAGCAAAGGGTCAAAAGCTCCCTAAGGAGGGACGCAGAGAGGGAGGGGGAGGGGAAAGGGAAAAGGGCCCTTTCACTCCAGCAGAGAAGCCAGAAGCCGCAGCCTGGGGCTTGGCAAGGCAAAGGGGCAGGTGCTTCTTGTGGATTCTGGGAATTCTGGGAAGGCCACACAAAGTAAACAGGGGCCTTGAGAACGAATCTGCACCAAGAGAGTCAGCAAGGAACCTGGAAACCTACAGACAGGAGGGCATCTAAGGACTCGGACCCCACCCCACCTGCTCTTCAGATTAGCCGAGAGCTGAGAGCCATCTGCGCTCCGTAAGCCGCAGGTGTAGGGCTGCTCGCCTTCTTCTCTAGTCAGGTGCAGGCTTCAAGGGCTTTCATACATGGGCTGGATCACAGCGCCGGCGAGGTCTGAGTACGAATCCACGTACGTGAGAGGACTAGGTGGAGGCTGGGACAGCCTCTCCCTCCGACTCGCCTCGACTCTGTGTTGGTGGGGCCCTAGCAGGACGACTGTCACGAGCACCTGTGAAGCCTCCCCTGGGCTGGCCTGTCTGCTTAGCTCAGCAAATGTCAGGAGCCAAAGTCAGTCCAGTTCAGCTTAAACCCAAGAACAAAGCTGGGGGGGGGGGGGGGGGGGTAGAGGGGCTGGGATGCTCCGGCAGCCGCAGGGGCCAGAAGACAGACCCAGAAGAGATAAGGCCACCCCGACAGATGCTCTCCAGTCGGGGGTTCAAGTGCAGTGAAGGGACTTTTGAGTTTCCTGTCTTTAAATCTTTCTTGGGATGAAGCTAGGACGCACATGGACCCGTCCGCGGCTGGTCTGCGCCTGTCGGAATACTCGGGCACACGTGGCCTGGTCCACGTGCCTAGGCACAACGGAACCACGGGAGCCAGAAACCGTGCGTTGAGCAGCCCGGTGGCCGGAGTCGGGTGGCTGGTTCAGCTGGGGGCAGGGAGCCTACGGGCTCGAGCTGCAAGGCAGGGAAGCCCCCTTTCCACCCCGGGAATCCTAGGACTTACGTCCTGGTCACGGAGAGGCCTTAGCGTAAAGGTAAAGGAACTTTCCACAGTGAAAACATACTAGTTAGTATGCACATGAGCTGCAGTAGTTTAAAAATCCGTATATGTATAAATTTACTATAAACACTTGTCATTTAAGCATAATTATTTCCCAATAATTAGCTTAAAGATCATAATTATAAGTGGCAGTTATTACAAATAGGGTATCTGTTCATTAAAACATTTAAAAAGCAGAACAGCCCAGCCAGCATGACTCAGTGGTTGAGCACTGACCTATGAAACAAGAGGTCAGGCACATCCCCAGTGAGGGGTGTGCGGTGCGGGAGGAGCTGATCCATGGTTCCCTCTCATCATGGATGTTTCTCTCTCCCTCTCCCTCTCCCTCTCCCTCTCCCTCTCCCTTCCTCTCTGACATCAGTGAAAATATATTTAAAAAAATGACAAGCAGGACACTGCTGAGTCTCGCTGCTCAATCCGACTCGTGCTGCCAGTTTCTCCTGAGGACGTCAGCATGTGCCGCCCCCTCGGGCGTGTTCTCTTCTCTGCTGGTGACATGGGGGCCCGGCCGGGGGCTTTGTCACAGAAATTACCTTTTCTGCATCTTGGTTTCTCATCTATAAAAGCTGAGGGAGTGGCGAGTTTGCTTGTTCGTATCCAAGATGTGAGGTTACGTCCCGTGAGCCCTCGCACATTCCGAGTCTGCATCTGGGACAAGTGGCAGGACGAGTCTCCTAATAACCCCACAGGTGACCCCCCTAAATACTGCCGTCCTCCCTTATCCACGGCTTCGCTTTATGCGGTTTCAGTGACCCCTGGTCCACTGGGGCCAGAAAATATTAAATGGAAAATTCCAGAAACAAACAGTTCGTAAGTTTAAATTCTGTGCCATCCTCAGGCCAGAATGGAATCTGTGTCCACTCCTTCCCGCCCAATGGGAAGCCACCTTGCCAGTGCGTTCACGCCACAGACGCCCCCGCCTGCTGGTCACTCAGCAGCCGCCTTCGTTACCAGATCCCGTCCAGTCCGCAGGGTTTGTGCTTGAGCGGCCCTGGTTTACTTACTAATGCCGCGTTCTCATAACTCATTGCAGCAGATTGTTACCACTGTCCTATTTCATTACAAGTTACCGTTGTTAATCTCTACCTGTGCCTAATTTATAATTAAACGTTATCATAGTTGTGTACACACAGGAGAAAACATGGTATAAACAGGGTCAGTACTACCCGAGGTTTAGGCACCCACGGGGTCTTAAAATGCATCTCCCGTGAACCAGGGGGCACCCTAAAGGGTGAAGCAGCACCAGGACCTGCCGCCCTCCCTCGGGCCAGTCCTGTGGACAGCCTGTGACCGTCACAGCGCCCAGAAGGAGGCCCTGCATGAGTTTGCAGAGGTCAGTGCCGGCACCCACGGCGCTCCCACCACCCACGGCGCTCCCGCCACCCACGGCGTTCCCGCACCCACGGCGTTCCCGCACCCACGGCGTTCCCAGCGTCCTGCCCTGAGCCCCTGCAGCTCCCTGACGACACAGATGCAGGGAGCAGGTGCGGGTGAGGGGCAGGACTCAGAGAGGCACAGAGTCTGGGGCTGGGGAAGGAGGCAGCACTTTGCAAGGTCAGAGCCTCACTACCTACATTTTTTTTCAGGCCAAAGGAGGAGCTTGTTGACCTTGAGAGGTGGCATTCCCCCTCTGCTTCCGGTCCGCTCTGCTCTGGTATTTGCTCCGCAGGCTGGTCGGGTTCCAGCCCCAAGCCCAGTACAAGGAGGCAGAGTGGGCACACGGCTGTGTCATTCCTTTCCTGACCTCCCTGTCTCCAGAGCTGGCAAGGCCCAGGGGGTGGGGTGGGCCCTGCATTGTTCTTGCTTCACAGGATCAGGATATGCCAACGTGCACATCATAAGCAGCAGGCAGCATGGCGAGGACACACACACACAAACACAGATAAACACGGGGATACACACACAGACACACAGATAAACACAGAGACATACACACAGGAACACAGATAAACACGGACACACACACACACACACACACACACACCTGCAAGGACGCTTTCTGGCTGAAAAGAGGGTAGAACTCTTTCCTTCAACTTTCCCTGAATGTCCAGTGTCAGAGAGAGGCCAGCTGCTGGGAAGGGAAGGGCAGCACCTCCCACACGTGGTCCCACAGCCTCTCGCCCGAGAGCCACGGCGAGTGCAGGTACGTACCCGGCCTGGGCGCTGTCCCGATACGGCAGCACTGAGAACACGCTGCAGAAGGATCGCCTGCCACTGAGGAGGACGATTCTACAAAATAAAAACAGAAAAAGAACAAACAACTAAATGCAAAGACTCTTAAATTTAAAAATCCCCGAGCGATGAAGCGCTCATGGGATGCGCAGCGGCGTCTGCCCCTCTCTCCATTGATGCTGACGCTGCCTCTGATCCCGTCAGCCAGCGAGACACCCTGCTCGGAGAGTCTGCAAGGAGCGCAGCGAGTCCTTCTCCGGGCGACCTGCTGGCTCTGGGCTGCACAGGCCAGATGGGTGCAGGGCTGAGCTGGGTGCCCGGTGCTGTGCCCGCAGCCACATCAAACCCCTGGCTCCCACCCTGCAGTTACGGAGCAAGAGCAACGGGCCAGGAACCTGGAGCAGGAGAGACACGCAGACGCTCGGCAGGTGTGTCTCCCAGGCTGCGGCACGTGGGCTCTGAGGGTCAAGGAAGGAACAAGGCAGCAGCCTCGGCCCCATCCCTGCGACAGACACTCCTGGAAACGGCCCCGCACGGCGCTCTCACGCGATCGATCGATCGACGGGCACGCGGACAGGCATTAGCGAGCTCTCAGCAGCACGGACCCTGGCATCGAGAATAACGTTTGCGAAAGAGAGTGACGGATGGAAACAATGGAGAAACGAGTGGAAATTAAAAAACAACATTCTTTGGTGCCATGGCAACACACATCAGATGCGAATCTTGTTGGCTTCTGTCATCTTTCCCTTCAGTAACTAACCCTGAAGCCAGCGGAGCAGACAGCACCACTGGCATCAGATTGGGGGGCTCTGACCTGGTTCACTGGGACATTCCGTGGCTTCCACGCTCGCAAGTCGGGCTTCCCAGCACGGCACCGGCCTGTCTCCTCGCTCTTCCTGCTTCTCTGGCCCTCACACACGGCACCCCCCACGCCCCCCACTCACCACAAAGGACTTGCACACCCACCTTCAAGTCCCGCCTTGCACGCCTGTCCTTTGCTATTCCTTCTGCCTGTTGTGCCACACGGCACTTGGGACCTCGTATTTGTCCCTCAACACCGGCTCCGCCGTCCCCTCCCCAGTTACTCATCCCTCGGCGCTGCTTCTGCTCCCGATTTCCTCCTCAGGAGGGTACGGACCCCAGAGCGGCGAACCAGGGGCTGCTCCCCTCTTCCCTCGGTGGGTGCAGCCGAGGCACCTGGCAGCCCCCCCACCCCAACGGCCTGGGAGCACCGAGTCCCCATCACCGGGGACAGGACTGCGGCTGCTCACTGCACAGTGACTCCCGTCCACAGTGGCCGACGGGACCCACAAAGTCCCAGCTTCACACACGGGGGCTTTCCTCCGAGCCCCGTGTCCCACATGGAAAGGACAGGAACTGTAACTGCCTTGTTGGAACGTCGCAGCAGTGATGAGAGCTCAGGACGCCCCGGTCCCTGGAGCCCGTTGGGTGGGGGGGGGGGGGCGGTGAGTTCACCAGCAGAGTCTCAGACTGAGAACCCTGCAGTCTGTGCTCCACGGACGACGAAGGACCACACGTGTGGCCTGTCTGTGAACGGACACGCACACAGAGGGCCTGTTCTCTCCCAAGGGGGATTCTCATCAGCCGCCACAGCCCCGAGTCCTGGCCACTTCTGCAAGGACCTGGCGTCCACCCGGAGGGGCGGCCGAGGCCTGCAGGCCACACCCGCTGCTCCCTGGTCCGCTCCAGAGAGCCGGCTGCCCGCAGCACCATGTTGATTTGCTCAAGTAGATGTAATAGCTCCTACTCACAAGTGTCTATCAGACGCCAGATCTAAACACTGTAACGAAGGGGCAGGGGAGCTGGCACACTTGTGGGTGTGGCTGACGGTGGGCCCCATCACCCCGGGTGCCTGAGGCCACGCTCCTCTCTGAGACCAAAAGAGGCTCCTCCTGTGGGCTGGGCCGGGCACCCAAGGGCTCCTCGGACACCCAGTGATCTGCCTTCACTGTGTTGAGGGTGTCTTTCAGCCTGGCCTGCAGGTCACCAGGCGGAGCGTGGGGTGGGGACAGAGGGTCACCGACCCCAACAGCCGCCGTGACATCAGGGCTCTGTGTCCCCCGCTCTGCACAGCCTGGGCCCCTGCCCAGATGGGAGGAGAGGGGTTCTGCACCCCCACCCCCACCCCCACTCCCACCCGCTTTCCACCAGGAGAAAAGCCTGGAGCCCCGCCCTCTCCCCGTCCACGTGAGGAAGGAAGACGTTGGACAGACTCGTCTGGCTTAGCGGACGGCATCTCGTCACTCGGGCTAAAGTGTCCTCCTTCCCACACACTGAACTTGTTTGGACATTTTTACTACAACAAGAGAATGAGAGCGTGTAATGCCTGTGAAACGCGAGCATTCTTTCCGAGGCTGCAGCCACCACATGCCCGTCAGTAAATGAGCTGCATTGTTCGCGACATGAGAGCTCGCACTGTGTGGTCTGGCCAGCAGGCCTGGGAGCGGCCGACAGCTCGAGTCTCATTCAGAAAAGCATGTTCCTCTAAGCACTGGGCAGGCTCAGCAGCGAGTAGGTGCCTCTCTGGTCCAGCAGCTGGGCTGGGGGAGGCGAGGGAGGACCACACGCCCCTGGGCACATCCAGTCCTTTCTCGGCCGCCATCTGTACCCGCCCACTGTCTCAGGGACAGAGAAGTCCCACAGGTCTGCAGCGGTTCACACCCCACGGAGCTGGCCAGTCAATGCAGCCGCCGAGAACACAGCCCACGTGTGTCCTGAAGTAGCTCTGGGATCCGGGGGACGGCAGGCCTCGCCCGAGCAGCAAATACCAAGCGCGGCGAGCTCGTGCCTCTGCTTCCGACAGCGGCAGCTCCACGCAGTGACTAGAGCCCCACGCGGGGTCCAGACCTGGGGTTCCTGTGAAGGTGCTGATTCGCTCTTTGTGAGCGCCAGGCAGCGTCCGTTCTGCACACACACAAGGACGTCAGACTCGCAGCCCTACACACGCGTGTGCGTTTGCAGAAGCAGATCAGATGCAGCGCAGGACGACATGACAGCCCGCTCCGTTCCGATGGCCCGATGGGCTTGGGAAACGGGCTGCCCCCATGTCTCCCTTCCGGCCATGGGGGCGCCTTCTCTCCTGCACGAGTGGCCTGCGAAGCCCAGTTTCCCGTCTGCGACACGGAGCCGGAGCTGGTCGGGATGAGCAGGGAGCAGTACATGGAAGGGAAGGGCTTCACAGAGGCACGAAGTCCAGAGAGATGGGCCTTTGAGGGAATAGAGATCACATTCCCATACGCAGAGTGTCAGCGCGGCAGGCCCATGGCTGGGCTCCCTCCGGTCCAGGGTTTTCCAAACCCTCCCAGGAGGCACCCTCTACTTTCTTCTTCACTAGCCCCTTTTCTGTGCTTAGGAAAGTGTTTCTGGTCTGAGGGAAGTTGTGCTTCAGGCCACAAAGCCTGCGTCCCTGGTGAGATGCTGGAGGGCTCGGGACGGCCGGGAAATGCACACGGCCCCCGGCAGCCGACAGAGCCCATGGCCCACGTGCACTGCATCTGCCTTCAACCCGGCTGCCCGGTGCCCAGTGTCTGAGCAGACGGCGTCCGGGGCCATCCAGGGCTTGTAGGTGATGCCTCTGAAGCCCCAAACCAGCAGCTTGCTCTATTTCTAGACCTCGAGGCGTCTCTCTTGGCGTGAGGAGGCCTGAGGTCTGCAGGTGGAATGTTCCAATTGGGCAGAAACGTTCTCCTCCAGACAGGAAAACCAGCAGCCGACTTCAGAAGTTGGAGCGAAGAGAACAGCACGCACCACATGAAGGCTGAGTCAGTGACGCAGGAACACAGCCCAGGCGTCCACGGGCCAGGCGTCCACGCGAGGTGCCGGGGGTCCACGGGCCAGGCGTCCACACGAGGTGCCGGGCGTCCACGGGCCAGGCGTCCACGCGAGGTGCCGGGTGTCCACGGGCCAGGCGTCCACGCGAGGTGCCGGGTGTCCACGGGCCAGGCGTCCACGCGAGGTGCCGGGTGTCCATGGGCCAGGCGTCCACACGAGGTGCCGGGCGTCCACGGGCCAGGTGTCCACGCGAAGTGCCGGCACACAGGCAGAAACACACTCTCAGACTCTGCAGTTCACCCTCCATGTGCCCAGGGAGCAGGAAGGAACACAATGAAAATGTGTCGAACCGTGTTCCCCAAAGGACGTGTGGAGTCCTGACTCCGGGACCTGTGCGTGCGGCCTTAGCTGGAGCCAGGGGCCTGGCAGATGCAACGAGCCTAGGACAAGGCCATGCTGGAGGGGTGGGCCTGAGATCCAGGGACTGGGTTCACCAGGAGAGGGGTTTGGAGAAACCAGACACCGAGGGAAGACGGCCACGAGATGGGGAGGTGGAGGCGGGAAGGCGCCCACGGAGGAGAGGGACCTGCAGCCGAGCAAGTGTGTGCCCCGTGCAGAGAACAAGCCGCATGTTTGGCGCCACAATGCAGACCATGTGGCTGAAGATGGTGTGATGAGTTCTTTTCCTTTTTTCAGGCCGGGGGGGGGGGGGGGCGGGGGCGTGGAGGAAGGAAGGGAGGGAGAGAGAAACATCCATCGGTTGCCTCTCATACACACCCAGTTCTTTTTCTGCCTTCACACGGAGACAGGTCGGCGGTGGGGAGTCATGTTGGACTTGGCAGTTGGAGAAGAAAGCAAAGCTTGGCTGGGTTTGGGGAGAATAGAGTTCAGACTACGAAGTGGATGCGGGGCTGCGGGCTGGATCCCCAGTAGGGGGCGTACAGGAGGCAGCAGGTCGGTGATTCTCTCTCACTGATGTTTCTCTCTCCCCCTCTCCCTTCCTCTCTGACATCAATGGGAGTGGCTGCGGAGACGGCAGTGGGCAGTCACAAAAAGACGGCTAGCAGCTCCATGATGACAGCACCACCAGCCTGCACGGCGTGCGTAGACCTGCCAGGCATTTCCCACCTGACTTGTGCCAGCTCGGTGCCCCGCCCCCTCGCTCCGACGCCCTGTGCAGCCTCACTCACCACGGTGCTGGCCATGCTTCCCTTCGTCCAGGCTCTCCCTTTCCCGTGCCCGCCTGTTGGCCCCGTTCCTGCTCCAGGACCTGTCCTGGCCCAGCCCACTCCAAGGCCAGTCTTCTAGGTCCCTCTTCTCTGAGGCACCTTCCCTCCTCCAGCCCCTGAACTGGAACAGTATGTCCCATGCATCCAATGTGACAGGACCCGGAGCAGCGGAGTGGCTGAGGTGCGGGCTGAGCACGCTGGGAAGAAGTGGCTGCAGCCGCTGCCCGTTCCCTGGGGCTGCGCCACAACGCGCCACAACGCGCCACAACGGGGCGACTTCAAAAGCACGCTGTGCCCGCTCCGGGTGAACGTGGAGATGCGTGGCCCCAGCTGTATCTCCAAGCAGCTGCCCTGATGTTACTGACCACGAGGCTGACATAGGTGTTTTGTGCTGTTTTCCAGGAAACACAGGATTGTCTTATCACGCTTGGCCTTCAGTTTCTGATCTTTCCCCTTTTCTCCCTTAAACTGTGCTGAACATGCAGGGTCAGGTCAGGCGTCTTGTCCGAGGACAGCTGCCCTCCCTCCCGCCAGCTGCCCTCTGGTCCTGGCGGAGCCAGAGCCTCTGCCCACGGGAAGCAGGTGTGGGGACCGAGGAGCCCCGTCCGGCCTGCAGCCTGAGTCACAGGAGGCAGGAGCCGGGCCCTGAGAGGACAGTCGGGGGGAGCAGGCTCCCTTCCGGGGCGGGAGGAGGCGGGAGGAGGCGAGCACGGCGGCCCTGAGGCCATTCTGTTTTCAGTCTAGACCAGTGATGGCGAACCTACGACACGTGTGTCAGAGGTGACACGCGAACTCATTTTTTTGGTTGATTTTTCTTTGTTAAATGCATTTAAATATATAAAATAAATATCAAAAATATAAGTCTTTGTTTTACTATGGTTGCAAATATCAAAAAATTTCTATATGTGACACAGCACCAGAGTTAAGTTAGGGCTTTTCAAAATGCTGACACGCCGAGCTCAAAAGGTTCGCCATCACTGGACTAGACATGAGTGGCCTTTTGCAAACCAGAAGCTCAGCGAAGTGGTCTGCCCAGGACCTGCGCCCTGAGACAGTGTCCCTAACTCCCCGCTCAGGGGAACCACTGCCCAGGTCACAGGTCAGCAGAGGGAGCTGCCCCTAAGGGTGCAGCACCAGGGACCCCGAGCCGCCTTGGGCTCAGGTCCAACGCTGCCCTCGCTGCCACGAATGGACGCAGCCACCCCCTCGCAGGTGCGCCAGCAGTGATGCCTCCGATCTACGTGTCACGGGACAGTGTTCATATCGGGGTCGTGTAAATTTTCACTGAACAGCGCTTTCCGACGGGCCCCGTGAAGAAGAGCTGGAGAAACAGGCGCCCAGTGCCAGCAGCCAGGCAGCATGCCAGTGCCCAGGGGCACCCGCGGGCAAGGCCGTGGCTCCACGCTCCTGCAGCTCCACAGCGGCACCAAGACGTGCCCAGCACAGGCTTGGGGGGCATCCGCTGACCAAGGCGCACCGCCCAGGTGAAGACAGAAAACAGCCCAACAGAGCAGAAAAAGAGGGAAAAGACAGAACACGAAATTTCAACTGTTTTTCTCTTCAAAGGTTTCCCTGCAAATATATGTGCGTATTAAAGACTCAGTGCGGCCCGGGCCGGTTGCTCAGTGGATAGAGCCAGTCGGCCTGCGGACTGAAGGGATGGGGTCGATTCCGTTCAGGGCACAGGCCAGGGTTGCCAGCTTAGGTCCCCAGTAGGGGGCGAGCAGGAGGCAGCCGATCCATGATTCTCTCTCATCATGGATGTTCTATCTCCCTCTCCCTCTCCCTTCCTCTCTGAGATCAATGAAAATATAGTAAAAAGTAAAAGACGGCGCGTGGTTAATCTAAACCTCACCAAGCCTCTGGGCAGAGTGAGGAAGCACTGCCTTCTACAGACTTCTTGGGACGGTTCTGGCGGGAGGGGGTGAAAGGTCACGGGAGAGCCTGCGCTTCCCTTGGCCGGGTCCAGCCATCGGCGTCCACACGCCCTTCCCCCTGGACCCACCCCTCCTACAACCAGGAGGCCGAGGGCGCGTCTGTGCGTAGTACCTGCCGTTCCTCGTGTCGTGTTGCCGCATGTTCTTGATGAAATGGATCTTCTTAAAGTTCTTTGGTCTGGGCGAACCGGAGAGAGTTCGACATCTGAAAAACAGTCATTTCAAAAATACAGTCAGTGGCCGCTGGACAGCTGAGCCACCTCCACACAAAGACAGGAAGGAAAGACCAGACAAACGGGGTGAGTCACCCCAGGATAATGAGGACAATCTGGCTGGGAGCAAGGAAGCTTAAAGAACCCGAAGACAGACAACTTCCTTGATGATGCTGATAACAGTTTATATGGGCCTCCAATACGCCAGCTCACGAAAACCACTGTCCTCAGGTACAATCACTCCACCTACCGGCTCCAAAGACATCAGTCTTTCTTGTCATCTTAAAAAAGAAACCCTCTTGTGTCAACGCAGGTAACGGAAACAGAAAACTGTAAATTAAAGGGTTCGGAGGGGAAACCACACGGGAAAAGTCCGTGTGAAACAACCTGAGCCCCCTTTCTTGTCCGCAGCCCTCTGGCCTGAGCTGAGCTGCTGCGGTTCTCACGTGGCTCCACATGGAGCTTCACTCGAATGAGGATCAGCCCCGGCCAGGGGGCGGCTTCTTCTCCTTTTTGTTTTTAAGATAAATTTTAAATAAATACTTGTTGAACAGAACGACTTGGATTGAAATTATTTTTTCCTGGAATGTACGACACGGGCTTCCATGGGCTGAAAGACCTGACTTGTGTGTGTGTTTCCACAGTTACCGGTGCATTCCAAGCTCCACAGCTGCAATAACACAAGGAAAGCAAAACACCCCACACACGAGTCTTTTCTTGGAAAAGGGAGCTGACTGGTCTGTTTTGGTTTCTGCTGCCAAATGCTGTTGTTCACTCAGACCTTTCTGACCCCAGGGCTGATTCTGCCATTGGGAGCGGGGACCCCAGAACTTAGCCTCCGAGGGGAAGTCCCAGGAGCTGTGCCCACTGCCGAGGCCACAGCGAGGTCTGGGCTGGGTCTCCAACCTCAGTCAGGTCTGAGCTTTGAGGCTTCAGGGGCAAGAGTGACAAGGTAAATAACAAGCAGGTGGGTGCGGGCTCAGGACCCGGGGGGGGGGGGGGGGCGCAGGTCACAGACCCACAGAGTAGCCCAACCTCTAACATCCCCCAAGGGCCAAGCTCAGGGGAAATCAGTCCAGACCTCAGGGTGTCCATCCCCCAAGCCCCTTCCCCACCTCTAGGAAGGGCCAGTCTTTCTAGAAGCCTTTCACCAAAGGGCACTGACATTTATTTATTTTCTAAGAAACAGCCCTTTACAATGTGACTTAGCTTGCGAACAATCACAGTGAAGCCGTGAGCGCCGACGAAGCAAAGGCGTGACACCAGGTACGTGGTGCCTCTCGAGGAAAAGGGGGTTCCCTGGCCTGGAGTCTAGTCAGGTCACTGCATCCGAGCAGGGTCCGCAGCCCCGACCCGCACACTCGTCCCTTCCCTGGTGCTGCTGTGAGGATTCCCGCGGCGGCCTGTACAGAGCTCCGCCATCTGTAGGTGGCGCAGGATGCAGTCACATGGAAACATGCACAGCCGTGCACTTGCACGTGGATGCAAATATGCACACACGTCTCAGGTGTCGTGGTTCTTAAGACCAGTGGCCTCAAAGGGTGCACACTCGGTGACCACTTGCCCCCTATGTTGTTGAAAGTGCCGTCCTTGTTAAGGGTCCTGAGTTCTTGGTTTTAAATAGATTCTTTCAAAGACCTGCACTGCCTGCCGGAGGGCCTTCAGCAGAGCTTCCTGTGGACTTCGGGGGGAAGCACCCCAAACCCCACTCCCCCGCAGGCTCTAACCCAGGTTCAGTCTCCTGGGAGCTCCTCCCGCCTTCTCGGGCAGCTCTGTGGGGCAGGCCCAGGACCCCCTGGCCTCACTTCTACCCCCAGAAACCAACGCTGGACTCTGCAAGTCACTCAAGGTCCCCACTGTCGCTCTCATACACACAGAGGACTCTCGAAGCTCAGTCCCTGGCGAGGGGCCTCTGAGAGTGCAAGGACGCTCCCAGGGGATTCTGCACAGGCCGAGGGGTCAGTTGTGCCTCACACCCTCCCCCGCCTTCCCCACTGGAGAGCTTCCTCGGCCGGCCAGTCCAGGACAGTGGCCACAGCAAAGTGAGCATGGCTGTGAGCACCTTCCCATCCTGCTCCAGGGGCCGGAAGCCCGACTCAGTCCCAGGCCTGAGGAGGAACACCGGCTGCTCCCTGCCTCTGGGCCCGCAGAGAGGGCTGCAGGTCGGGGGACACAGCCCCACAGGCCTCTGCAGGAACTAGGAGTCATGGGTGGCTGTCAGCACCAGCAGGGGAAGGAGGAGGTGCAGCAATCGCTGAATAGGGCACCAGACAGGCTGGAAACTGGGGCGGCAGCGGCTGCCACGTGTGCGCAGGTAAACGAGGTTTTTCTGGACACCTAGGGAGTCCTGGGTTCTTATTTCTAGGGCACTCGGTAACCACCAGGCCAGAGGAAACCCCCTCCTTGTAAATGCTCAATTCTTGGAAACTTACTAACACACTGGGATGCACAAGAGAAAAGCAAGACTTTCAAAAGGAGAACTTAACAAAGGTGCTTTATGTGGCTCTCAGCGCCCGATCCTAGCTGCCTGGGCTCCCTTTCAAGGAGCAGTGTGTTGTCCTGCGTCTTTTAAGCATTCAACTCCACCCCCAGGGAGCCTGAGGACACCCTAGGGAGTCGTGGCGTTAGCAACCATTGCCAAGGAAACCGGAAGACTGAGCACGTGTTGTGGTGGGGTGAGCAAAGAATGAATTAATTTTGAAACCGCCTGAATGAACATGTAAATATCCATTTTAAAACATACACTTTAAGTGATGCCAAATTAAATCAGGGTAGGATTAAATGAAAAACTAATTTAATGAAAGATTAGCTCTTTCTTGTTAGCACTGATTATAGGACACATATAATTATGCAAAAGGTTTTTAATAGATGCCTTGGAGCCACTTGTTCAATGTGCTCAGTTTAAAAGCAAGTTGGGCATTAGCATTCCACCCCCAGGTCCCCCAAAATTTCAGTGCCGTTAATGATACATTCATTTCACAGAACCTGGGAGCTGGGAAGGACCTCAGCGATCAGCCCCTTGTCCCTCCCGCGTTACAGATGGGAAGACTGAGGCCCCAGCGAAGCTAAGGGAACTTCCAAGGCCGTGTGACCAGTTTGTAGAAGAATCCGGTCAAGCCCTCAAATCCCCTGACTCCTAACCTAAGGTCCCCTCCTGCTGTGCCGTGCTGATGTTATTTCCTAGGAACAAGCATATTTCTAAGAAAAAAAATTTTAATTAAGAAAGAAGTCCAGGGGAAAATGAAGACTTCTTAAACTGCCTTGATTCCCTTATTTCTGACTGATGGTTAAATGTTGGATTTGAACAAGATTTGCTGGGAATTCAGCAGTTTCTGGAAGAGCTGAGGGAGACACCCGGTCTCACTCTGCCTGTGCTGCCACCAGGACACAGGCCAGAGCAGGCTCAGCCTGGGCCAATTCTGAGAGGAGCAGGGTGACGGGCGTGCGCCCAGGAGCGCGTGCCCAGCGCCCCCTCGGCCCCTGAACCACCTGGGCCCCTAAAGGGGAGCGACGTCTTCCCACCGGGCCCCCTTGGCGCACGGCCACAGGCACCCTGACCACGAGCTGCTCGGGCCCTGGGGACACCAGGCTGCCCGCTCTGCACACTGGTTTCCCGTGTGTGGCACCTGCTCACAGCACCGCCCCCCCTCGCTGATCACCTGGGCCAGCGCCTGCCCCCACAGGCTTTAGTGCCGCTTCTGCAGCTCTCCCTCCAGGAAGCAGCCCTTCTCCCAACACTGACAGCAGCCATGACGGAAGGACACACGCACCGCGCCTGGTCATCCTGCAGCTACACGCACTCACCGGGGACCGGCCCCGAGTCACGCCCTTTTTCAAAAGCGGAAACTGAACCATCAGCCCCGCTGTCTCTTTGGAATAAAGTCAACGATGAGATTCAGGGCATCTGACACATTCGACCCGATGCCGGCCTGTCCATGCTCCACCCTCCACCCGGTGGTCTGTGCACAAGACCCAGGACCTGGGGGGAGGCTCTGTGCCCGGAAGGAGCTGGCTCCAGGGTGAGCTGCCTCCCTCCACATGAGCATCTCCCAGGCCCACAGGGAAGGGCCCGGGGCGCCCCAGTCCTGACCCACGGCCCGACCCACGGGTGCAGGTGTGGGTTCCCAGAGGAGCGGGTGCGAGCTGAGGGCACACCCTCCGCAGGCTCCCCTGCCGCTGCCACGTGTGCCCTGTCGGCCAGCGCCTGGCTCGCTCAGCTCCTTCTGCAGGAGCAGCCCCCACGGGCCACAGGCTGGGCGGCAGCGAGTGCTGCCTCCTCCAGGGGCCTGGCTGGCCTGCGGTGCGGACGGGGCGGCAGAGGGGGTTAGAGGAGGCACGGCACAGCTCAGCACTGCAGTCACCCAAAAAGGTGCCGCCAGCACTTCTGTCATCTCCAGGGAGGGAGGGAACAGCCCCAGGGAGCAGGCACAGCTCCCCTCATACGTTGCCCAGCACCTGGCCGCACAGGGCACTGCGGGCACCGTCAAGTGAGCCTGTGTCTGCTGCGTCACATGGCACCTGGACAGGGGCCAGCAGCTTTCACAGGGAAGGGAGAAGGGCCCCACACTGTTCTCCTGGTCCTCAGGGCAGGGGTGACCCTGGGGCTCCGACGTCATTTTAAACACTTAATTCTGCAGATCAGGAGTTTTAACTGTGGCTGTGACCTTGCCCAGCGAGCGATTTACACACAGAAACGCCAGCCGGACACTCACCTCCGCAGGGGGGCGTTCTCCTCAATGTCTTCCAGCGTCTCCAGCGAGGACCTCTGGGAGAGGAGCCGGCGTCTGCGGAGAGAAGGGAGAAGCCTGGGCGTTAAAACTGCCTGTGAAAGGGACCGGGCGCTCTGTACGTCGAAAGCTGTTCTAAGAAAGAAAGTCCAATAAAGTCCAAAGAGATCAGACAGCAGCTTCTTTACGAGGCCGCGTGCCCCAGCCACACCCTGAAGGGGCAGCTCACGGGACCCTAGGACAACAGCTCGCAGCTGTGACTCTGAAGCGTCCAGGCCACAGCTGAGGCGCGGCTGCTCCCAGCCCTCACCCAGGCTGGTCTGAAGCCCCAGAGGGACAGCCCGACGCCCAGCAGGTCACACCCCTCCCGCCAGGCCCGTGTCGCCTCATCCAAAGGGCAGGGCAGTTCCACAAGGAGCGCGCGTGCCGTCAGCCATGCACGTCAGTCCTGGGGTGGGAGGCTTTGGAGCTTAGCAAATGCCTTCATCCTGGAGCCTCAGTGTCCTCGTCCATGAAACGGGAAAGTGAGAGCAGGAAGCAGAGCTCAGGAGTGCTCGACGCAGGGCAGCTGCTGACATGCAGCTACGGGGCTTCTGACTGACACTCGTTTCCTCCACTGGAGATGCACCCTGACCTGCCTTCCCCTCAAACGACCGGATCGGGAGGCTGTCCTAGCCCTGCCCCGCCCAGTCCCAGTCAGGGGCAGGGTCACCCCAAAAGGCCTTGTGCCTGAGCTTCCCTGGGACCCTGCTCCTTCTACGCGTGTACACCTCTCGGCAGAACTAACTCCTGGTCACCTTTGCTGACGCGCTGGCCAACTACAAAATTAGCCCCTTCCCACCCCGACTGTTCCTTTACATTGGGTGACGTGCCTCCCTTTCTCGTGGGAGGAATGAGCAGCGTTTTCTCCGAGATGCAGAGCTTGGGAAGGACCACCACTGGCCGTTACCAAGAAACCGTCACCGGGCACCATGGAGACAGACGCGGGGCTGCCCTTGCTGCGTAAACAGGGGCTTGTTCGCTGCCTCGAGGGCCTGCCCGTGGTGGTAGCACAGGGAGCTCACCCCTGCCCTCTGCCCTCTGCCCCCTGCCAGGCCCTCCCAAGCCATGCAGCAACCTCTCCCCTTGCTCCCGTCCCCGGAAAGGCCGCCACGGAAGGAAGGCTCAGGGCAGGCGCCAACCCTCACAGGCACTTTCCGCCCACACGTGCCTCACACACGAGGCCCAGTGCCAGGCAGACTCCTCATCACCAGGTACAGCCAACAAGCAAGGTCTGCGTGTTGTAATGACGGACAATACCTGGTCTTGGACCACAGTGTCCTGCCCCTTATGAACCCACAGACGCCAGTGAGAGGCCGACAGACAAAACAACAGCATCAGGTGCCACGTCATCAAAGGGAAGCGTCTGCGTCTGGTCCTCAGAGCGAGTCCTCAGATTCCTCCTGTCTGACAATGACACCCTGGCCCCTCCTCCCGGCCGTCAGCACATCGAGGCCGTGTGGTTCCCAGGCAGCACCCACAGGGAAGGCAACCTCCCTGAAGCCCAGATCCTTCTGGAACCTTGTTCTTGCTCCACTCGGCCCGAGTGAGGGCATTGTCAGCCAGGACGAGGCTGTGCACCTGGGAGCACACTCACACCCAGTGAATCCGCATCGTCAGGGCTAACGGTGCATCTGGGAGTCAAGTCCCGTCCCGGCCCCCTCACAGTGGAGGCAGAATAAACGCACCGCACGGAAGGTGAGGAGTCACTGGGAGGAGAAGGAACCAGGAGGAACGCGTGTGCTGGAGAGAGGACGCGGCGAGGCAGGACCCAGGGCCGTCTCTCCAGTGTCATTTAGCACAAAACTGTCACTGGCTCCATTTTGGGGGCAGGAGCGTGGCCCACCACCCCACTGACCACCCACCCCACTGACCACCCATCACCCCACTGACCACCCACCCCACTGACCACCCACCACTCCACTGACCACCCACCCCACTGACCACCCACCATCCACACTGATGACTGGGAGCAAACAGCCCACAGCCTGGTCAAGCTCTGCCATCGTCCGGATGGACAGCATCCTGGGGACCCAGGAGAGAGAGGGGGAGGTGGGAGCGGGGCTCAGGGCGCCTCCATCAGCGTCTGGAAAGAAGGGCATCTCTTCTTGGACTGGTGGGCAGAGCCCCTGGGAGAGAGGGCTGGCATGGAAGGACTCTGGGCTCACTGCTGTCCCTGCTGACCGGTGAGGCCAGGACAGGGTGACCCTGGGACCAGCAGTGCCAGCTTGTCATGGCTGATCCCCTTGTTGGGTAACCTGGGCAGTTTAGCCCAGAGACCAATGTGAGTCTGTGGGCACCACAGGGCCCACTCCGGTCTGAGAGGTAGGACCGTGTGGCGAGGAGGGCGGCCCTGGCCTCAGTGTCCAGGGAGGAGGTTAAACTGGGCCCACACGCTCCCTCTGGTGCATCCGGACTCCCAGGGAGCGTTAACATCTCTAGAGGCAAAGCAAATTCTGAGGGCAGAACCCCAGGCCATGGGGGCGACCATCGCTCCCACCTCCCTCCTCACAGGAGGCCATGCCCATGTGGCTCTCGTGCCCCAACCCCCCCACAGGGCCCCTCGGCTGTCAGACAGGCCACAGTGGGGGAAGCAAGGGCTTCACGCACCTCGATCACACAGGTGACGGGAGCCGGGTCATGATGACCTCGGTTCGTCCAGACAGTTATTACGACAAAAACCCCAACCATGGAAATAACTTACTCACAGTCATTGACACCCACACTTGTAATTTATTTGCTTGGTCACCGTGTCTGTCTCCCACTGACCTTCTCCCGCCTCGACGGACTGAGCCACACCAGACGGTCGGCTGCTCCTGGAGGGACCCCGCGCCTCACCTGTCGCCCAGGGAGGGCCTCTCAGCAAAGGGCAGGCTGAGGACTCGGGGCTCCCGTGTCGGGAGGCAGGCGTCTGTGATTCCCCAGAGACCTCTGACCTCCCGGCTTTCTGCACACGCTGCCCCGGGGCTTCCCACCCACACACAGGCTGCAGCCCGTCACCAGAAGCCTGAGGTCATCCTCAGAAAGCCTCCCAGCCCCTCACTACAAGCAGGACAGGGAGGCAGACACCGTGCAGCGGGAGGGACGGGTGGGGGAGGGACAGCCCCCCAGGCACAGCTGTGCAGTTCACAGGGATGAGGCAGGATCTGTTTAAAATGCATTTCTTCTGCTTAAGATTATTCAATGTTCATTTTTCCAAATGGAATCTTATATGCCTCACTTTTAAAAAATTCAAACCAGGCCCGGCTGGTGTGGCCCAGTGGTTGAGCACTGACATATGAACCAGGAGGTCAGGGTTCAATTCCCCGGTCAGCGCATAGGCTCGGGTTGCGGCTCAATCCCCAGTAGGGGGCGTGCAAGAGGCAGCTGATCAATGATTCTCTGTCATCATTGATGTTTCTATCTCCCCTCCCTCTTCCTTCCTCTCTGAAATATATACATTAAAATCAATATTTTAAAAAAATCAAACCAGGAAATGCATAAAGTAGAAACCGAGGGTGTTTGGAGCCGCCGTCGCTCTCCAACACCTGCACTGCCTCCAGCTCCCGAGCTCCAGCCGAAGGAGAAGGGGTAAGTACAGAAGTCTCTGTGCCATGGCTCGTACCAAGCAGACCGCCCGCAAGTCGCAAGTCTGCGTCGTCACAGGCCTGGCACCGGGCACTTTGTGGAATCAGACGTTATCAGAAGTCCACTGAGCTCCTCATTCGCAAACTTCCCTTCCAGCCTCTGGTGCGAGAAATTGCTCAGGACTTCAACACAGACCTGCGCTTCCCAAGTGCAGCGATGGGTGCTTTGCAGGAGGCGGGTGGCCTTTTTGAAGACCCCAACCTGTGTGCTCTCCACGCCAAACGTGTAACAATTACGCCAGGAGACATCCAGCGAGCACGCTGCACACCTGGAGAACGTGCTTAAGACCCACTATGCTGGGAAACATTTCATTCTCTTAAAAAATTTTCTCTTCTTCCTGTTATTGGTAGTTCTGAATGTTAGGTGTTCTTTTCCATGGGGTCAAAAGGTGCCTAAGTATATGATTGCAAGTTGAAAATAGGGGACAGAAATCAGGTGTTTGGCAGTTTTTCCATTTTCATTTGTGTGTGAATTTTTTTAATATAAATGCAGGGACATAAAGCATTAATGTAAGTCAAATGTTTCAGTGAACAAGTTTCAGCAGTTCAACTTTATAACAATATAAATAAACCTGTTAAATTTTTCTGGACAATGCCAGCATTTGGATTTTTTTAAAAACAAGTAAATTTCTTATTGATGGCAAAAAAAAAAAAGTAGAAACTGAGGATGATCTGCTAACCCAAGGCCCGGAGTTTGGCGTGTGCCCTGTCAGTCGTTAGAACTGTGAGAAGGAAAAGGTTTGTCTTTTCAAACACTAAGGCAACGAGGAGGAACGCCGCCCCCGCACCGAGCTGGAACCTGGCTCCCCCATTGGCAACACTGGTGTCTGAGCCGATAGGAGTGCGGAGCGGGTAGGAGTGCGGGGCGGGTAGGAGTGCGGGGCGGGTAGGAGTGTGGGGCGGGTAGGTGAATGAAGTCTCGGGAGACAGCAGCCGGGAGGGAATTGGGCTCCTCCCCAGGCGGGAGGCGTTCCCCGGGCTGGGCACCCGGTTCTGTCCAGTCTCTGGCTGTAGGTGAGGCTGCAAGAAGAGTCATCACATAAAGGAGCCTTGTTGGTGGCTCACACCAGCTGGGCCGGGGCGGGGTGGGGGGTGGGCGGCGGGGGAGAAGGACCAGGGCTCCAACCTCATCTCCAAGGCCTGGTGACCCCTGCGGGCCCAGCAGCCTTCCCCACGTGGAGCTGCAGGTGTGGGAGCAGAGGCCTGAGACCACTATAGGGGGGAAGAGCTACCAGGACTAGCCCACTGTCCAGGTAGGGCGGGTACTGCAGGCCCCAGCGAGGAGGCGGGGCATGGTGGGGGGAGGGGATGCAGGACGATGAGGGGCCCGGCAGGGTGGGAGCCTACAGGCTTCCTCTGAGCCTCCTTCTCTGACTTGAGTTACAAGCTTTCACACGGCCCCACCAGGGCCCAGAAGGAAAGGGCCTGGGTCACCAGCCTAGAAAGCAGAGCTGCCCTTCACCAGACAGAGCCCCCGTCACGTGTCCTAAGATCGTCCGCTTCTCATCAGACACGTTTGTCCTGGGAACTGCTCGGCACAAGTGCTCCTGACGGGCAGGGCCGGGCTGTACCTTGCAGACCGAGGGTCCCGACAGAAGAACCTCCACACACCCAGGAATTAACTTTCCTCGATGCATCTTTGGTACAAATGCTGGTTTTCAAATACCAGGCTCTCCGAAGGCCAAGGGCCCCTCTAAACACCACGATTTTACCCGTCGTTTCTCTAGCAGCTGAGCTGTCGAGGCGGCAGCACCATGCGCTCGCTCTGCAGACTCCGCTGCTAAATGATGACAGCTTCGCTTGTGATCTGCCAGCTCCCACAGCCAGGACTCCAGATGCTCTTAGAGCAGAAGTCAAATCAGACTGTGTTCACTGAAGGAGCAAACTGTTTTGCAGCAACACATATGTGTTCACAGATGAAGACAGAAAAGGCAGCTGTCGCCTCTGAGCAGACACCACAGAGTCTGGGAGCAGAAGCGCCGTCGGCCTGGCGACGCCTCCTCAGACACTATGTGGGTCTAAGCTTTGTCTCGCAGCAAAGCTGCTGGTGAACCGAGCGTGGCCTTGCCGGCTCACCTGGCAGCGGCTGCCGGACGGGCTGAGAGGGAATCCCAAGGGCAACGCGGGCTCCGACACGGCCCTGCAGACGGCTGGGCAGGTGACCAGGCTGCAGCCACCCACAGAGCACCCTGCGGGCCCGTCCACCCTGCAGTGGGCACCCGGCTGGCCGGCTTGTGAGGGAAAAGCCTCCTCTCCCCAGGGCGCTTCTGTGCCTAAAGCCGGACCCACACCCAGGACACCGACAAGCATTTCAAACTCCCCACCAGTCACAGGAGTCTTCCTTGTAAAGGATGAAAAATAGGGTCACCTTTAAGAAAAGGAGATGCACGATCCAGAAACGGAGAAAACGCAGGGAACGGACTTCGAGTCTGGCTGTTTTCAAGTCTCCAGCTGACAAATCAGGCAAAAGTCAGGTAATAATTGCCGAAACCGGTTTGGCTCAGTGGATAGAGCGTCGGCCTGCGGACTGGGGGGTCCCGGGTTCGATTCCGGTCAAGGGCATGTACCTGGGTTGCTGGCACATCCCCAGTGGGAGGTGTGCGGGAGGCAGCTGATCGATGTTTCTGTCTCATCGATGTTTCTGACTCTCTATCTCTCTCCCTTCTTCTCTGTAAAAAATCAATAAAATATATTTAAAAAAAAAAAAAGTCAGGTAATAACTCAATACACCGAGAACTGCCAATCCTTGTTCAAACAGGATCTGTTTCTACATTTTTATAAGCAGGTCATGAAAACAAGTCTGAATGTTTACAGAGAATACAAAGGCCCTCAGCTGCCGGTCTGCCTCCGTTTTAAGGTTCTCATCAGACTTGTCAAATTCTGGAAAAGGAAGGTGTGAGGTCATCTCGGCGCCCAGGGCTTTATGAGCAGAATTTAAAACCTGGCCGGGGACTCACTGCTCAGTCTCCCGGTGCCACTTCCCACCTGGAGAGGCACTTCATTCCCGCTGGGAACAAGTTCAAGGGCTCCCGAAGGCACCTGCCCAGGTTCCTAGAGGCCTTGGGTTTCAGGAGAGAAAGGGGGGCCGCGACGCTAACTCCTGCTCAGCCCCACCCCTGGGGCAGAGCCTTGCCCTGCAGCTGAGGGAGCCAGCTGAGCAAGTGTGCAGGAGAGAGAAACCAAAAGCAGTTGTACTAGTTGGGGGGGGGGGGGGGGGGGTGTGTGTGTGCAGGATCCAGGAAAGTTTGGGGTTTTGTGAGGCTGATGAGGCGAACCACCTTGTCCTTGCTACATAACATGCTGGATGCCCACTGTGGGGGGTGGACACGTGGGGGCCAAGCCAGGACAGGGTGCAGGTGTGAAGGATACACAGCAACGGAAAACCACTCAGAATAAAGGGCCAGCTTCATCCTCGAGGAAAAAGAGCCCATTGATCTAACATAACCCGTCCAAGGAGTTTGGGTCAACTCGCGTGTGTTCCGGGTGGGCATCAGCGTTCAAGGAATCGAATCCAGCGTTCCCTGTGAAAAGGGCTTCCTGAGCCAGGCGGGGAGGGTGGCTGGTGTCCTGCACGTGGACCCAGAGGTCACGGCCAGGACAGACCAGGTGTGGCGCGTGGGAAGCAGAGGGAGGCGCTGTGAGCTCACAGGGGAGCCCCGTTTAACTGGGAAGACAGGGGAGTACCCCCGAGAAGGACTGCCCAGACCCGTGTGGACGGCTCAGGGGTGAGCCAGGAAGGACTTCTCACACACGCTGCCCAGGAGGGGCCGAACCCAATGCAGCAGCCAGTGTGTGCAAGGCCCAGAGGACGCCCTGAGCAGAGCCAGGGCAGGAGCCAGCAGGAGGCAGGAGGCAGGAGGCAGCTGGGCCCCAGCAGACCAGGCCCAGTTCTAGAGGGAGCTGGAGAGACCCCACAGTCATTTCTAACAGATTCAAGATTGATGGGATTTCGTCCATCTTTATTTTGTAGTTTTTCAGATTCATGGTGACCTGTGCTCAATAGCAGCTCATGGAAATGAAGATTGATGCTTCCTTATCCATCCAGCTTCAGCCAACACATCCCTTTTCCTTCCAGGAAATGAGCTCATTCCTTTCTGGAAACATTTAAAAATGCCTTGTTTCTGCCTGACCACCGACGTTCATTCCCAATGCTATACACCGAATGGGCACAGCGGAACCCGACTGCACAGGGAGTAACGGGGTGAGGGTGCCCGAGGGTGACCAAATCTCATTTTAGAGGAAAACTCAGAATCTGCTCCATCCACCCGCCCGAGCCCTCCCCAGGCGCCGGGTGCTGCCACCTGCTCTGCAAAGCTGTCCCTGACACGTTCTGAATTCCTACCTGTTGTCCCTTCTCTGAATCCCCTTCAACGAGCAGCATATCCCCTTGTTGGTGCCAAACACACCCAAAGTACAGCATGGACAGCTGCCCACGCCCGCCCACCAGGGGCAGGGCTGGCTCCTCTCTCTCCAGGAGTCGGAGGAGCATGTTTCTGAGAGACTCAGCAAGACAGCAAAGCCCCACCCATGCGAGGAAGAGGCCCCAAACAAAGCCGGCCTCGGACCGCTGGCCTCAGTTTTTTTGTTTTGTTGTTTTTTTAAATATATATTTTACTGATTTTTTACAGAGAGGAAGGGAGAGGGATAGAGAGCTAGAAACATCAATGAGAGAGAAACATCGATCAGCTGCCTCCTGCACACCTCCCACTGGGGATGTGCCCGCAACCAAGGCACATGTCCTTGACCGGAATCGAACCCGGGACCCCTCAGTCCACAGGCCGACGGTCTTCCACTGAGCCAAACCGGTTAGGGCCTCAGTTGTTTTTTGAGCAACAGAATATTTTTTTGTGTGTGTGTGTGTGTGTGTGTGTGTTTTCAAAGTAAGCCTTAGGTCAAACCCCCAAACATAATCTAGAATAATTATAAATTTTTAGACTAGATTAGAATAATTATCTTACAAATCTGAACGTACACATTTCCTTGTAGCTCAATCACTATTAGAGCAACATAGTTAGTTTGATAAACAACAGATCTGAAACCAGGAGTTGTGACTGGCACATGCAGTCCCAGGTCAATCCCAGCATCTGACTGACTTATCTTCTGGTCTGTTGTACAGTATGGACATGATCCCAACAGACGCAGATGAGTAGGTGCCCATGGCAACCGTTTCTAAACATCTCAGCGTCCAATTCAATTAAATGTGGCAGGTGAAGTTCACTTGCACAAAATCACAGGACTCTGGCGGCACAAGTTAATTAATGTGTAACGAACGTAATGACGGCCACCAGTGTGACAGGGTTTGCTACAGAACACTGCTGGGTTTATATATTTACTGCAGTTTCAAAAATACTTTATATCACTATATATGTCTGTAAGTATATAATATGTACACATGTAAATCAAACCTCAAAATGTTAAACATAGAATTACCCCATGTGCCCTGCAACTCCATTACTAGATATAATCCAAGAAGAACGAAAGCATACCCACACAAAAGTTTGTACATGAATGTCCGCAGCAGCATTCTTTATAAGAGCCAGGATGTGAAAACAACCTGAATGCCCATCAACGGACGAGTGGATGGATAAAATGCACTATTATTCAGCCACAGGAAGGACAGAGGTACTGACATCTGACACGGAATGGATGAACCTGGGAAACGTTACCTAAATGAAAGCAGCAGCCACAAGTGACCACAGAGCGTATGATGCCACGGATAGGATCTGCCCAGAAGAGGCCAAGCCACAGACAGAAAGGAGATTCGTGGCTGCCCAGGCCTGGGCGTGCGGAGTGGGAGGAATGGGGCGTGACCGCTAATGGCCATGGGGTTTCTTTCCTGGGTGATGAAAGTAGTCTAAAATTAGGTACTGGCAATGGTCACACAACTCTGTGAATATTCTAGAAGCCACTGAATAGTATGCTTTAAATGAATGGTGTATGAATTACATCTCATCAAACCGTTAAAACTTATATGAAATTTATATATGTAAAACTTACACACACAGTTATAAAACTTATATATTATAAAATGTATGTATGTAAGAAAGACATACTTTGGAAAAAATACATGGCAACATGAATCAGCCATTTGTGGACCACCTAACGCCCCTGCTGAGACCCTGGGCTCTAGAGAATAGAATTCTGAAAACAACGGATCGGTTCCGTTTCCTTTGATTAGCACCTTGGAGACTGAGCTGGACTGACCTGCCCAGGCCAGAGCTAGATGGTGGGGAGCGAGGATCGGCCCAGACCACCTCATCGCAGAGCCAACGCCCCCCCCTTTTCCTTTTGAATGTGGGGGAGGGACGTTCAGCCGCAGGCACAGGTGAGCAGGAAGGCCAGGCACCAGGTGAGCATGGAAAGCAGCTCCTCAGGTTCACTGGGTCACCCTGAAGCTGCATCACCCAAACCTGCTGACAGCCCCCCGTCCACCCTGCTCCCTGCCTCCCCACAGCACAAAGGGAGCCTCCCGACGGCACCCGTCAGAGCGGGGTTTGTTCGGGGGCTGAGGTGCCGGTTCCTTCAAGGAGACACACGTGCAAACGCCCCTCTTGGAGGCGGCGCCCAGGAGGAGGAGGAGCAGGGCATGTCCTGGAGCCTCTGTCGGTCCATCTGGGGAGGCAGTGTAATCTTTCAGCAGCTTGTGCGGACTTTGTGGAAATATATCATTAGTGCAGCTGCCTCGCCGTGGACATCATCAGCCGCCCGGTGCAGGCTGCTCAGGAAGGTTTCCAACGCGAATCTGCAGCCGAGAGCCGAGCCTGAAACCACATGAATCTTCACTCAGCTGTCACGTGGCGTCTGCTGACGGCTTCTTTGGCAAAAGCCTACCCAAGGGTTTGAATGGTCCCTTTATGTCAGGGCTCAGGTATGATACCACGCGGTTATTATGGAAAAGAATACATTCTGAACTACTTGAAAGTTGGGGGTATACCGTTTTCAACCGATGTTTTCAGAAAGCAATGGACGAAAATAAATGCAACCAGCTGCCATTTTATTTTCCTAAGGAGGTTCAATGGTGTCATTCTCTCTCTCTCTCTTTTTTTTAACCCTCACCTGAGGATATGTTGTTGTTTTTTATTTTTTTAGATTTTTTTTTATTTTTGAGAGAGAGAGAGGAAGGAAGAGAAAGACAGAAACATTGATCGGTTGCCTCCCATACTCACCCCGACTGAGGTTGTGCCCCCACTGGGAATGGAACCCACCACCTTTTGGTGCATTGGACAACAATCCAACCCAGCCACCGGCCAGGGCTCAATGGTGCCATTCCTCAGGGCAGGACCTGTGACCTGCGGTCCCTGGACCACCGAGGGTCTGGGCATCTTCTAAAATCGGGCAGAGCACGCCTGTGTGCACCTATGTCCACTTCCCCTCTTTTCTAGTCTCTATGAGGCCAAGAAAAGACCAGAAGCCCTGCTATCAGGCAAGAGGTGGTGCTAAGAGGGCAGCGGGGGTGGCAGGGCAGGTTCCAGACCCACTTCTGTCTCTATCATGTGACTTGGAGCAAGTTGTCATTGTCACAGTCATCACCACATTCAAGGATTCAAGGTTCTTCAGGGCGGGGGAGGGGCCCTTCTTCCTGCCAAGGACCACGTGGGTGTTTACAACACTATTCGAGGGCCACACAGAATCATCAGCTTAGAAACTAGCCTTCAATGAACTCACCCTAACGCCATGGCAGGGCCAGACCCCATGATTTCTCAGGTCTTATAAGGTCCACAGGCCAGATGTCCTCACCCCCCTTCTGGATGTGAGAATACAAAGAAGCTGGTCCCTGCTCTGGGGGCTCACGACCAGGATGGAGGCGGCAGACACAGCTCTAAAATCTTTAAGATTTTGGTTAAATACAGACCAGAGCTTGGGATGCAATCAAGCTCAGAGCCCTGCCCCGGCCAGCAGGGATGCAAGGCCGATGGGGGTGGGACCCAGAGTTCTGTGAGGGTGGACGTGGGGAGGGGGAGTGCCCAGGGAGGACCTGCTCCGTGGGGGCCAGGCCACTAGGGGTCAGTGGGTGGCAGGAATGTTGGAAAAAGCCGAGGGTGAGTGTAAGCCACAGCAGAGTGGAAGTGGGGGCCCCCACTCTGAAATCAGGTAGGTTCCTAAGGAGAAACAGTAACACTCTGATCTGTCAAAGGGAAAAGAAAGGGTAGCAAAACAGAAAGACTACAACTTTGCCAAGAATGGAGGCATGACACAAGACATGCAGGGCTGACGAGAAGAGAGTATTCCATCAGGGGATGGTTCAACACACATGAGCGTTCTCCTCCACCACCGGCACCGAGCTCAGCAGAACGACAAACTGTCCCTCATGTGTGCGTGCCATCATCCATCTGTCACCTACTGAGCACCCGCAACAAGGTGCTGGGCATCCAGGATGAACAGCGCACAGTCCCTGCCCTCAGGACAACCTGGGGGGGGGGGGGGGGGAGACACATTAAGAGAGAGAATATGGCCGGTGGGTGTGGCTCAGGGGCTGAGCACTGACCCAGGAACCAAGAAGTCCCCAGTTCAAGGCCTGTCAGGGCACATGCCCGGGTTGTGTGCAGGAGGCAGCTGATCCATGATTCTCTCTCATCATTGATGTTCGTTTCTCCCTCTCCCTCTCTCCTCCTCTCTCTCTTTCTAAAATCAATAAAGACATAAAAAAAGAGAGAATTATGGAAGCGGAGAGTGCGCTGACAGATGAGTCTGAGGTGTTGAGGGAGCAAGAAGGGGGACCCCAGGCCTCAGGGCAGGGCCAAGGAGGAGCAAACAGGAAGGTCCCTGGGGCCAGTGCTGGGATGGACCTGGGAGACCACGAATCCTGGTGAGAATACCTGCCCAGCTGTGCCGTGCGTGTTAGCAAAGGCCACCGGCCCCGACACTCCACCCTCGTCTCTAAGGGCAAAGCAGACCTCACCTCCCTGCAACCCACACATATGGGAAAAGGCCTTCAAATTGGTCCTCGCTCCCTGCTCAGTCCACGGGATTTCCGTTCCTGCATGTTCAGATGTGTCCTCTGAGACGGACGCCCGTCGAGTGTCAGGACGCACAGGGCTCACTCCGAGGCGGGACTTGCCTGCTCAGTCGCTCCACAGACAAGGCCTCACAACCAGCACAAGCCTGTTTCCCCGGGTCTAGAAAACCCAGCCTCTGCTCCTGATTTTAAATGAATAAAAAGCATAAGGGGTAGACACAGACCCACGGCCGGTCAACATGCTGCGAGAAGCTGTGGGTGTGGCAACACAGCGGACAGCGTGGCAGCCGCCCTGGCGCCCAGCCCTCCGGAGGTCAGAGTGAAGATGAGAAAAAAAGGGGCCTTCGCCCTATGCCTGCCTCACACTCCTGCAAACAGCAGTCGGGAAGGCCCAGGCCAGATCGAGGCCCTGGTTACAAGTTTATATTTCATTTTGCAAACAGTACATACCATGCACTTTGCCAAGGCGTTTACAGACATCTTTGCATTTAATTCTTACTCCTGTAAGCCTGGTACTATTCTGACTCCCATTTTACAGATGGAGAAACTGAGGTTCCAACATGGAATGTAGCTTGCCCAAGGCCACAGAGCCAGGGGGTAGTAGGTAAGGAACAGGGCAGAGAACCAAGCACTCCGAGGTGTCGCTCTGACAAAGAGATGCCTCTTTGTGAGGTGAAGCAGAGTTTGCTACCCCAAAACGTGTCCTTTAAAAAAGATAGTGACTATTTTAAGCTGGTTATTTATTTTTATTTTTGGTTAATCCTCACCCAAGGACATTTTCCCATTGATTTTTAGAGAGAGTGGAAGGAAGAGGGAGAGACAGAGAGAAGCATCGATGTGAGAGAGACACATCGCTTGGTTGTCTCCTGCACAAGCCCTGACCAGGGCCGGTGAACCTGAAACCAAGGTGCGTGCCCTTGACCGGAATCAAACCCAGGACCCTTCAGTTCGCAGGCTGACGCTCTGTCCACTGAGCCAAATTGGCTAGGGCTTAAGGTGGTTATTTTTAAGAAATGAAAGATTCCGGAGAAACTTCTGACCTTCCCTCTCCCTGGCTGTCTGAGGCCCTGCTCCGGGAAGGGTGAGGCCCTCACTGGCAGGTCCCGTGTGATACGAAGTCAAGTCGTGTGGGAGACAGGGCGGCACCTAGCGAGCCGTTTCCTCCAGGGCCTCTGGTCTCACTGTTACAGATGCAACCACTGGCCCCAAGCACCTGCCTTTCCATCTCCATGTGAACTGCCTCCTGCCCTTTGAAGCCCCAACCACAGCCCTCCTCTCCTCCTAGTCCCGGGGGCAGATGAGCCTCCACCCTTGGTCTCAGTGTTGTGAAGCCCCGGTATGTACAGAGGATACACTTAGTCATTTTCTCCTGTTCATGTAAATTTGAGCATTAAGCCAGCTGGAAGAGCTTAGAAAGGTCGAATAAAAATCATTTCTCCTCCCCACACGTGCACCTGGGTAGAGCTAACCTGTGTCTCTTAGGCAGGTAGGGAGGCTGCTCAGTGACCTCTCCCCCCACAGCGCTGGCAGCCCCACGGGGCCACCGCCAAGCCCAGGCACAGCCTCCGCCCCAGGCTGCCCCAGGCTCCCACATGGTGGCGGCTCCAATTAGGGGAGAAGCCAAGGGGATTTCAAAGGCATGGCAGGAGAGCTACTGCAGGTCACAGCCAGCCAGCCCCCTCACGCAGTTCTCTGAGCCACAGGACACCTCTCCTGAAGTCTGTTTCAAAGGAACTGAAGCGCTTTCTGTTCCTGCCGTGCTGGAAGGGAAGCTGTTTTAGCTTCAAACCACTTCAAAGTTTATTTTCAAATGAAAGTTATTTTGCCAAAGAAATAAGTAAGTTTTACCCAAGGAGGGAGCAATGACGGGTCTAAAAATAAAGTTAACTTTGGAACCTTGGATTGGGCCGTGCTTGGAACTCGCAGGCCCACTGACATGAGAAATGACTGCTTTCCTGGCAGGCCAGGCGGCTTGTGGGGAAAGTATCTGACCGCACAAGAGTCCCGTGTTCCATCGTCGGATCAGGTCTCCAGGCGGCTGGAGCCTGTGCAGAGCATGCATCCTGGGTCCGGTGGGCGACCCTCTGGTGAGATGGGCAGGTGCACAGACCCCTTTTTCTCCTCAGGACGGGGGAGGCCTCAGCCGAGGGAGGTGGAGGGGGGCATCTCCTGATGGCTCAATAGTCAGCCTTTGGCTGGGGCACAGCTTTGCTTGGGGCCACATCTTTTTCTTTTTTTTTCCATTAAAAATGTTTTGACTGTGGTAAAATAGACACATAACCTAACGCTACCATTCTCACCATGTTTACGTGTATAAATTAGTGGCATTAGTACATTTACACTGTTGTGCGATCAGCACTGCCATCCATCTGTGAAATTCTTCATCATCCCTAACTGAAACTGTCACCCCTCCCCCTTGGCTACCACCCCTCTCCTGTCCATAAAGTTCTATAAATGTGACCACGTAGGTAGATCTCTTATAAGCAGAGTCGCAGAACATTTGCCCTTTTGTGACCGGTTCACTTCACTGAGCATGACATCCTCAAGGTTCATCCATTCTATGCACATGTCAGAATTTCTTTCCTTTTTTAATTTATGATACTAGTGGCCCGGTGCATGAAATTCATGCACATTAAAAGGAGATTAATTAGAGGAAATATTTTAATATTGCTATTTTCCCTTTCTCTACAATGGAAGTGTCAGAGATGAAAGAAAATTAGTAAAATGTATATAAAAATCTTCTTCCTGTCAGATTCTGGGGCGCACCACGGAGCCCAGAGTCAAGTCCCCACCAACCCATGTGCACCTCAAAATCACGCGAGACCCAGACCGGCCGGCCCCTCCCCATTGGGCTAGCTACAGACCCGACTGGTCCCACCCTTGTCAAGCCCTGCCGGGAGGGGGGCGCAGCCTCAGGTCCCCTGTCAAGCCCCACTGGTCAGGGGGTGCACCTTCAAGTCCCCCGTCAAGCCCCGCCAGGCGGAGGGCGCAGCCTCAGGTCCCCCAGCTCGGTGCCAGGAGGGGGGCGCAGTCTCAGGTCCCCTATCAAGCCCCACCGGGAGGGGGGTTCAGCCTCGCCTCAGGCTCCCCGTCAATCCCCTCTGGGCAGGGGGTGTGGTCTGAGGTCCCCCAGCCTGGGGCAAGGGGAGCAGCCTGAGGTCCCCTGGCCCAGCACTGGGGCGAGGGGGGGCGTGCACCTTGAGGTCCCCCGTCAATCCCTGACGGGTGGGGGAGGGATGCAGCCTCAGGTCCCTGCTGATTGCTTGTTAAGGCTCGTTACAGGAACTCGGCCTCCGCTGTGGGTGCAGCCATCTTTGTGGCAGAGTGACAGTCAATTTGCATATTCCATCTTTATTATATAGGATAGCAAAGGTGGAAATTTACTGAAGAAGTACAGACTCCCACGTGGGGAGGGGGGAAGAGTCCCTTCTTTCCTTTAAGGCTGAACTGTAGCCTATACCAACCTTGTGCAAACATTCACCCACTGACGACACCGGGGCTGCTCCCACCTTCCTGCTGCAATGAGCACAGGGAGGCAAAGAGCTGCTGAAGCTCCACACCGGCTGTTTAAACCCTGGAAGGGAAACTGGCCTCAGTCACCAGATGCCCAGGAACTGCCTGGCTCCGTCCCGCCCCAATAGCGGGCATCACCCCAGGACCTGCCGGCTCGGATCTCAGTGCTCACGGAACCTGCCTGTTGTTCTCAAGGGTGGGAACGGACCAAGGGCACAAGCCCTTGCACGCCTGGTCTCCTTCCACGCCCCACACGCCCGTCCCTCCAATGAGGCAAAGCTACCGGCTGAGCTCCTCCAGAGCACACCTTGGGCTGCAGGGGCCCTGCTGGGGGTGGCCTCTCCCGTCCTCCCTTGCACCCTCTCTGCACATAGGGTCCCTCCTTGCTCCCATGGCATCCTGAGCAGAGCTCTGCCACCGCAGCCCTGCACTATCCTGCATGTTCTTGTCTGGCTCTCCTACGTGACGCAGGGCTCCCTACATCCAGGGCTACACCTCACATTAGGTGCACAGTGAATACCTGCTGAACGACTGAACAAACCAAAATAATCAGCACCCCAAATCCTCAAAACAATTACCATAGACCGATGACAGCGGACAGATCTAACAATGATTCCAGCAGGGGGGCATCTGTGCAACTTTACAGCATATTTTGAACAAGGTAATAAAACGCGAAAAAGGAGGCATCTGGTAAATAAAACAGACCCTGTGTCTCTAACCAGCCTTTGAAGAAACTGGCTACAGCTGGGCTCCTGGAAGCCTGGACTCTCCGAGGGTGGGTCCAGGGCTCTGTGAGCTTTGTGGCCTCAAAGATCTCAGCTCTGGGCGAGGAGAGATTCAGGAAGTCCTCCAAAGAAGCCTGGACAGTTTCCTCTCTTTCTTTCTTTCTTTTTTTTTTTGAGAGAGAGAGAAAGAAAAACACATGGAATTGAAATAACCATTAAGCAAACATAAAATTATGAAAGCACACTCCCAGGAGATCAGGGAAAACAATTTCCGCTGATAGTGATCTTGAGAGTAGTTTTACCGCATGAAGGAGCACCAGGCAGGGAGTGATCTGGTCTCTGTTCCAGCCCCATCCCGGTCAGGCCCGGCATGTGGAGCTCGGAGCTGCTTCTCCTCCTGACGAGGGAGGAGCCACCCGACTTGGGCCTGAGGGTGCAGAACCTGCAGGGCTCCTCCCGGGCAGCGCAGACGCTGCAGGACCAGCCACTGACAGTCACGGGGCACGATGCAGTGCCAGGACGCACGACTTAATGAAAAAGGGAGCCTTCCAGAGTGACACGTGCAGCTGGTCCCTCGTATTGAAACGAGAGAATATGTACACAGACACTGACACAATCGCCCTCCCCCCCCGACCGCATGCCTGCTCCACACGCCACTGGCCACCTGGGTGGCAGGGTAGGCGTGAGGGAATTTGTGTTTTTTCTAAATGTTTCACACAGGCATTCCTTTTTGTTACCAAAAAGAAAAAAAATGGAGTTTAAAAAAAATGACGTTTGTATTATATGCAGATATAAATATGTATGTGTATATACATTGATGTGCAAAATTAGGTTTACAATTGTTCATAATAAATAGTAATTAATAAATAAGTAATACAAGAATAAGCTGTCTCTCATACTCACACTGTGAACCTACTTTTGCCCACCCCTGTATGTAGAGATGGTATTCTAGGTAGTATTTGAGAATCAACTGGCACCATTAATTGAAGAAAATAGGGAGGAAGGCAAAAAGAAAAAAAAAAAAAGAATAAAAGGTTGATAAGACAGCCCATTATGATTAAGTAATTTCTTAGTTGCTTGTACACATTTCAAAATATTCCTAGAATTGCTTCTTTCCAAAAGACAGGAAATCACTCATTTCCCTGAAATGTGAGTACTCAGGCATCAATTCTGATGAGGAATCGGTGCATTCAAACAACCTTGCCTTTCCCTGGAAAGCCGCCCGCACAAGGCTGCTTCCAGATGGAGGGAAGGGAGAAGCTGGTACCAGGCACACCCGCCCTCACAGCAGCAGCACCCACAGCAGCCAGAGGTGGAGCCACCCAAATGCTCCCTGACGGGGGACGGATGAACGATGTGGTGTGTGCATGCCATGGAGTCGTGCAGCCTCAGAAAGAAGGAGATTCTGACAAGCTACATGGATGGACCTTAAGAACCTGATGCAAAGTGAAACAAGCCAGTTACAAACAAATACTGGGGTTACACATACACGGGGCACCCAGAGCCGTCAAATCCAGAGACAGAAAGTGGGTGGCGGTTCCTAGGGCTGGGGGGTGGGGGTGTAGTGAGGAGCTGTCGATGGCTACGGAGTGTCAGTCATGAAAAATGCAGAGCAGCACCACCGCACCGTACAGGTGAGAACGGCTCAGATGTGATGTAAAAGCCTGTGTGGTCGTGTGCGCTCCATGCTGCTTGCTGACGGGTGCACGGCGCAATTCCTAGCCTCCAGAAACCCGCTCCCGGGACATCACGCCTCTCGCTTCGCCTGTACTTAAACCTAACCAGGAAAAGAGTATCATTCCTGCTTCTGCAACTGGCCATGAGGCCCAGAGGCCTTAAAAACTACAACAGGGTCCCGGCCAGGCAGCTCAGCTGGTGAGAGCAGCATTGTCCCAAAACACCAAGGTGAGGGTTCAATCCCCGTCAGGACACAGGTAAGAGTCACCCATGAATGCGTAAGTGGAACAACAATTCGCTGTTTCTCTCTCTCTTCCTTCCTCTCTCTCTAAAATCAATACATTAAAAAAGTTTAAGAAAATATACAACAGAAAAGCACCTTCCCTTGAATGCACAGCCCACACAAAAGACTACAGTATTTCAGGAGAAAGGCTGAAGGTGAGACATGACAGATAAAGGAATGGTATGTTTTTCAAAGAAAGATTGTATCACAGTCCCCGGGTCAGTTTGTATTTGGACGGAGCGTCCCTGGGTGCACAGCGCCTACAAAGTGCCTCTGGGAACCTCTGGGAGGCAAGCCCAGGGCCCCTCCCCCAGGAGCCTCCTGCTGTAATGACTGCAGACGACAGAGGTGCCTGGTCCCCCCCAGGAGGGCCGGCTGGAGGCCAGCAGGCAGCACAGGGCCACAGGGCGCAGCCCCCTGGTGCCTGCATGCCCCTGCTTGGCACTGCACTGGGCAGGGGGGCTCCCAGCAGCAAGCTGGAGGCTGACCTGGGAGCTGGAGGCTGACCTGGGAGCTGGAGGCTGATCTGGGAGCTGGAGGCTGACCTGGGAGCTGGAGGCTGACCTGGGAGCTGGAGGCTGATCTGGGAGCTGGAGGCTGACCTGGGTTACCTCCTCCCCATCTCCCCACTCGGGGCTCTGGTCATCCATCTGCTGTCAACACAGTCACCTGAAAATCAACATGTTTTTGCAAGTTCTCACTTGAGAGGAGTTATCTTATTTGGGCAATTTCCGAGCTGCCACAGACAAGAATGACCTCGCAATTCTCCAGAGACGCGGAGGGTCCCAGCACCAGGGGAGGGTGTTGTAACTGCAGAACTGGACAATGAGTGAAAAATAATTCAAACCTTTGTCTTCTAACTACCTAGGCTGTTATCTTTAGATGAAATTTTGAAAATCCTAAATTCTTTTGAGAGGAACATGAAGAGCCTCTGTAACGCAGACGAAGTCCAAGCAGGCTGGCAGCACCTCTGTCTGTGCATGTGCTCAATCGTCTTCTTAAACTCAACAGGTCTTTTCTGAGCGCACACAGCCATGATCACCGACTGGCACCTATTAACAGCGAGTCTCCCACGGTCGCCTTGGGCTCCGCAAACACAGACACAGAGGAATCACTTGTTCACTAAACAAAAGCGTGCACATCAGACAACATCTTCAATAAACTGTCTACTTAACACGCGTCACCAAACACTTGCTTATAGGAAAGGCACCCATCTCCCCTTAAGGAAATAGAAGTTTCCTAACAAGAAACTCCATCAAGCTTGTAGTTATGAACACAACCAGGGTAGGCAAAGCAAAGCTTAATATTAGATAACAGAACAAATGTGAATTTAGGGCTGCAATTTCTTTGCAAGCAAATAACAGTGAACGAACACACACACACACACACACATGGGCTGGAATGTTCCAGACTCCGTTTCTAGAAAGCACAGAGAATGTCCTACGTTGCTCTCACTGCTGCCTTATGTCCTTGCTCCCAGCTAAACCCACAAAAAGTTTAATTTTGTGTCACTCAACTGTGAGCCGGGTCTGTGGAACGAAGACACGGAGAAAGTAACTAACTGCCCAGAGCGAGGCCTCCAGAGAGAAGATAAAGAATCGGTTTCCAAGTGACTGCCACCTTGTGATTGTACGGATGTGGCAGCAAGTCCACCTCCTGTGAGCTACCTCCTGCTGGCGACCTGAGGGCAGTGCCAAGCAGATGGACTGGCTGCTGAGGTCTGGTAAGAGGGCACAGGGCTGAGGTCTGGGGGTGACTTCAGGTGGGGACCCTCCACACGATGTGCTCTCCCACCCTTGGGGGGCATGCAGCCGCTTTCTGCTAACATCTCCGCCAGATGCTGAGCAGAAGGGAGGGAAGGACATCCTGGCAGCTTTAAATACACTTTAGCAGCTGTAGAGACAGAGGTTTTGGGGCGACAAACAAATTTGCTCTTCTCATGCCTTAATGACACTCTGCTTTGCAACGCCCGCCGCTGGCATTCTGCTCTCCCCCCACTTGAATATTCACAGGCGGAACCATTAAACCGGCGGGCGGCCCAGCACCCAGCAGGTGACCACTAATATTTCCTCATTGATTAGCTGTCCGCTCATCCAAAATGACAGACTTGACAACGTCAGTTTCACGTGCTGGCCGCTGACCGTCAAACTAGACGAATAAAGCTCTAAACAGATTTTCCAGGTCTCAGCTCTGTGACCCAAACGGACCAAAAGGACTGGAAAGCTGCAAACTCTCCTCTCGGCTCCGAGCTGTGCGACTGCCACCACCCCTCACCGTTCCCTTACTTTCAGAGCCAGCACTGATCGGCAGGGCACGCATTCCCTGAGGAGCCATCACCCGGAGTGGCACCGTGGCTCACACACAGCCTGTGCCAGACGCAGACCTCAACACTAAACACGCATCAACTCACCTGGTTCTCACCAACCCCCCACACCGGGTGCTCACTGTCTTTATTTACAAAGAACTAAGCCAGGAGTCAGGTTTTCTAAGTTGCCCCCAGCCCCACAGGCAGGGAGTGGCTCGGGCACAAGGCCATGCTGCCCTCGTGTGAGTGAGTCGTAAATGAACGATGCGACAGGTGACTTTTAAGCAGTGTCAGCATTTGATGTCAGCCTTCGGATCCTACTGTCGGAAGCACCGGCTTATTGTGTGCCGATGCCCGCCGGCCCAGCTTGGTGGGAAGAACAGGGCATTCGGTGCCAGAAGGTCACGCTCACTTCCCGCTGGGACCCGAGCGACACAGCTCTGTTCTCGTCTCCTCGTCAAGAAAGCCAGCCCTCCCCGAAGGTGCGCTCAGGAATACAATGGGAGCCAATGGGCAGCCTCTGCCCAACAGAAAACAACGGCCCAGTCCTGGGAAGCTCCAGCGCATGGCACACGCGTGAGGAACACCTGCGTGAAGTACAGCCGTCCTCCCTCGTCCGCGGGGACTCAGTCCAAGACCCCCAGTGGATGCCAGAGACCGAGGGTAGTACCAACCTCATACGCGATGGTTTTCCTGTACGCTCATAATCTCCTCAGTCAACAGCTAGAATCACACGCTTGCGCTGTGGGGACACCCTTAGGGGAAACAGGGGACTTGAGCACAGGCCCTGGGATACAGCCACGTCGACCTGATGACCGGGATGAGGGCCACTCGTCGCAGGGGCTGGGAATGTCTCCCGTGCGGATGCGCTGGACAAAGGGAGGATTCATATCCCTCGAGGGATGGTGTGAGATTTCAGCGTGCTACTCAGCTCGGCGTGCAATTTTATCTGTATGAGTGGTTTATTTCTGGCATTTTCCATTTCATATTTTGGGACCGCAGTGGGCTGTGGGTAACTGAGACGGAGGAAGGCGAAACCCTGAGGAGGGGGACCTGCACACTGGGTTCTCAATCTATGAAGATTTCGTGGCTGCGAATTCTCCTACTTGTTTACATGTATTTGCAGCTCCAAAGTCAGTCTTCAGGATGCTTGTCGGCCATCCGTGGACACGTGCACTGCAGGGCAGAGAAACGCCTAAGAGGCTGTTAAAATGGCGGGCGCGGGAGAAGCACTGAGGTGAGGGCCACATGGCCACGGAGAACACTGGGTGAGAGGGGCCTGCAGGCTGCGTTACTGCCGCTGGGAGCACAATGCCAGTGAACTAACCACACGTGTGAAGCCAGGCATCTTTACGCAGGAACACAGAGAGCAGGTGAATCGACTGGACGATGAAAAGGAGACCGGAGGCTTGCAAGCTGAACCCCGAATTTCTGCTTGGAGCCATGGTTCCGTATTCGGTGTCAGCAGCTACGGCGGGTCCACGGCAACGTTACAGAACATAACTCTGCGACTGAGGATCGCTACACAAGCTGGGCACTTGGAACACAATTCCCTGCCTGCGGTAAAGGCAGTGAAGGGGGTGAAGTGCAGCCACCAGGCTCCAGGGAGGAAACGGAGAAGCCTGCACACACCGCCTGGGCTCTCCGCGTCTCCGTCCAACGCTGGAGGCCTGTGGCGAGGTCCCCATGTACCCGTCCATGCCTGGGGCTCAGTGCACGGCAGCCTCGCCTCTGTGGGCCTCTGAGATCTCTTCTCGGGCAGCTGAACACTGATGGCCTGGCTCCTGTGGGAAATGCCAGGACAGGCCTGGGAGCAGCCTCACTGCACTCCTCTCCCTCAGACCACCCAGCTCTGATTCCTCTTTTCCCTCCGAGTGATGCTCACCAAAGCCTGGCAGAGTGAGTGTCGCTCTCAATTTAGTGAGAACTTGAGGGTGCAGAGCCAGAACTGACGCGGCTCGCCCGGTTACCCGGGTGACGCTCCAGCCGCTCAAGGGGAGACTCGGCAGGTGTTCCCACACAGCAGCCCCTACCAGAAAACACGCAGGGGGCACCCAGAGGTGTCGGGCTGTTCAAGCTCACTTTACGAGTTATTCAGGTGCCAGCAAAAACGTGGCCCATGGGCTAAGGGAACACTGTTGAGACCAAACCTCAGACTCACAATCAAAAGCCACTTTTTTAAGCCATAGTGGGAAATGGGCAACCCCCTGTTACCCTCAAGCCTGGGGTCCTGCCACCTGGAGACCCAGGAGGCCACTCCCCAGACAGAGCTGCTCTTGTGTTTCTCCTCCTTCCTTAGGGGAAGGAAACCGGGGACCAGTGACCAGCTCGGGACATGGCTACACAGGCCCAACTCCTCCCCCTGCTCACAGGAGACCCAAGGCTGATAAAGTGTCACCCAATCCCTTTGCCAGGGTCATAAAAAGAAACTATAGAGACTTCCTCCCTCGGGCATCTTCTGTTAATTGCCATTTATGAAGTTCCTGTATGCAAGGCCTGTACTATGCATTATTTACCCTCCTGAAACAAAAAGGAAACCCTAAAACATCCATCAGCATTCCAAACAGCCAAGTGATTTGTTTTCCAACTCACACTCTCGGATCAGCCTGAAGTCTGTCTGACATGCAGGCATCTGGGACTAATTTGTGACAATATAAAATCAAATTTGAACTCCTGTGTAAATATCCTATATAATAAAGAGCTAAGCTGTTTCCAAATCTTAGCTATGGTGAATTGTGCTGCTATGAACATAGGGATGCATATATCCTTTCTGATTGGTGTTTCTGGTTTCTTGGGATATATTCCTAGAAGTGGGATCACAGGGTCAAATGGGAGTTCCATTTTTAGTTTCTTGAGGAAACTCCATACTGTCTTCCACAGTGGCTGCACCAGTCTGCATTCCCACCAGCAGTGCACGAGTGTTCCCTTTTCTCCGCATTCTCTCCAGCACTTGTCGTTTGCTGATTAGTTGATGATAGCCATTCTGACAGGTGTGAGATGGTACCTGATTGTCGTTTTGATTTGCATCTCTTAGATGATTTGTGAATTTGAACATGTTTTCATATGTCTCTTGGCCTTTCTTATGTCTTCTTTTGAAAAGTGTCTATTTAGGTCCTTTGCCCATTTTTTTTTTTTTTATTGGATTGTTTATCTTCTTTTTGTTAAGTTGTATGAGTTCCCTGTAAATGTTGGAGATTAATCTCTTATCGGTGACAACATTGGCAAATATGTTCTCCCATGTAGTGGGCTTTCTTGTTGTTTTGGTGATGGTTTCTATTGCTGTGCAGAAGCTTTTTATTTTGATGTAGTCCCATGTGTTTATTTTCTCTTTAGTTTCCTTTGGAAACAGCCTAAGTGCCCATCAGCAGATGAATGGATTAGAAAACTGTGGTACATCTACATGATGGAATACTATGCTGCTTTTAAAAAGAAGGAATTCTTACCATTTGCAACAGCATTGATGGAATTGGAGAGCATTATGCTTAGTGAAATAAGCCAGTCAATGAAAGAAAAATACCACATGATCTCACTCATTTATGGATAATAAAGACCATTATAAACTGATGAACAAAAATAGATACAGAGGCAGAGCAGCATGGAACAGACTGTCAAACTACAGCGGGAAGGCCAGCGACCACGTCACAGAACCTCTTACTAGTTATTGCTGCTCCTCTCTTACTGTGCTCACCTCATACATTAAACTGTATCCTAGGATTCCCGTGTAGGAAGAAACATAGTGAAAATAGAACTCAGTACTCATCACGGTTCCGGCATCCGGAGGGGCTGGGCATCTGAGACACATCCCCGAGGAGAAAGGGGGAAGGATTACACACAACCACCAAGAAAACTAGAAAGAGATGCGATTGCTGCTGGCCTATTGAGACTGCACCCGGCCTTATGCGGAAGTAGGGACCCTGCGGCCCTGGGTACCTGAGCAGTCACGGAAGCCGTGCATTTTTCTCTCCAGGAACAAATCTCTACTCTCCAGGTCCAGTCACTCGGGCTCCGGCAGACACGTGCACGCTGAACTGGGGACGGTTGGAAAAATCTTGTGATCTCACTGAAGAGTGTTTTTTTCTTTAATAAAAGTAAATGATGTATCTTTAACCGAAAATAAATGAGTGAAATCTGACTTGGGTTATTTGAAACGGATATGGTCAACATTTACCTTAATAGGTATTATTAGAATTTTTAGGCCCAAAAAGTTGGAAATGAGCATAAAACTTGAGATGATCTCATTGAGTATGAACGGCACCCACGTTGGAAGAAAGAGGAGAACGCCCCCACACACACCCTCATCAGCATGTCATCTGTAAGCCGCAGCTCCGCCACCTGGAGCTCTGGAGAGTCAAGGCACAAGTTGGGGAAGAGAACAATAAAGAAATGAAAGGAAGCAGGGCCACCTTCGGTTCCACAGCTCTCCCCTGGGCGGGGCTCTGAAACGCATGGCATCGGCCTGCGCCCCAGTCTCCTCCGGCCACAGAGATGGCACCGCCGTCCAACCAGGCCACACACTGAAGGCATATCCCTTGACTGCGTCTCCCGTCCTCCACAGCCAGTCCATCTCCAAGTCCCTCCACGCCTCCTGGACCTCCCCCCACCCCCTTCACTACACTCTCCCGAGGGCGGCCGCCTCCTGCCGGGACCGTGTCAGGGCTCTGGCTTCGTTGTGCACCTGTTCTCCCACCGCCGTGGCGCACTCCTTTCAAAACAAGCCTCATTCTGACTCCGTCCAGCTGATTCCCTTGGGGGCCCCACGCTGAGGACGCAGATCAGAATCCTCAGGTGGCCCTATTTCCCTCCTCCCCACCTCCCTCTGAGCTGCAGGCACACGGCCCTCCATCTGCTCCCTCCAGGGCTTCCTTCTCTTTCCCACTGGAAGTCAGCCCAGGCCACTCTGCAGTCTGGCCAATCCTCCCAGCCCTTGTTCACCCTGAAGACCCAGCTCAAGGGCCGGGTCCAGGTGGCCGCCCGCTCCCACGGTTGGCACAGGATCCTGACTGCCCCTGCCGCCTACGCCCAGCTGCCTGGGCTGTAATTCTCCTTCTCTTCTGGGAGTTGGGCGCTGGCCCCCATGATGTTGGAACAACCCAACCACGTGGCTGCTGCACAGGGGTGTGTGAACCTGGCACACAGAAGGGTGTGGGCTGGCTGATGCCAGGTGGGCTGGCTCCATTGGGGTCCTGGACAGTCAAACTCGGTCTCTCCAGGGCTCAGAGAGGTGGGGTCAGGTGCAGAGAGACCTGTGAACAGCGAGGGGAAGCGAGGGAAAGGTGAGGCCGAGTTGCCAGAGCGACTCACGGCCACATGGGCCCGGGGCCCCAGGAGCCTCACATCAGGGGGCCCTGCTTAGAGCAGGAGGCTACGCGGGCAGCACAAGGACCACAGGGCGAGGGCCGCCGTGGCTTCTGCAAAGGGAGTGAGCCAAGATGCATCTTCCAGAATTGCCCGTGGGGACACAGCCCACATGTGCGGCCATGAGGGCTGCAGGGATCCCACACAGGCAGCATCCTGGGTCCGGCGTGGGCTGGATGCGCTGTCACTCATAACCTCCCGTTCTGCTCGAAGGGTCACCCCTGAATGTGTGAATGCGCCTTGTCCTCCCTCCCTGTCCCTAAGGCCTTTATTTTGGCAACGGAAATTGTTAAGACTCCGTGTTTCTAGGGCAGAAACACACTGCCTAACGGAGGGGGCATTGTCTTCCTTGGCTTCTCTGATTCTTTTGTACTTTACTGAAAACTAACACAATGCAGCCCATTATCTCTCCACTGCAGCACAGCTCCTCCAAAGCAAACAGCTCCCTCCCATGACCCCAGCGACCTTGTCAAGTTTCTCAACTGCTTTTATTAAAAATAGTATATAATTTTTTTTTTTAAGAGAGAGAGGAAGGGAGAAAGAGAGAAACATCATTGATCAGGTGCCTCTCATATGTGCCCTGACTAGGGATCGACCTGCAACCCAGGTATGTGCCCTGCACAGGAATCAACTGAACCCATAACTTCTTGGTGTTTGGGACCATACTCCTACGGAGCCATCTGGCCAGGGCTCAACTGCTTCTTGACAGACAGACAGTGCAGGGCACAAGGCGACTGTGAACAGAATTAGCAGCTACGGTGCCACTGACCAACCCCCACGGCCCAAACCTCTGCTGGCACTGCAGGCGATGCCCCCGAAGGCAGGGATTATTATTTCCATCTTACAGACGAGGATGCTGAGGCTCAGAGGGATTGAGTGAGTTGTCCAAAAGGTACCACTAAGGGGCAGAAGCTGACTCCCACGCTGGTCCTTCTACTCCTGAATCTGTTCACTCAACTTCCTGAGGAGGAGGCCAGGCCGCAGGGTGCAGGGAAGGAGGACCCGACACCAAAACTATTATGTGGAGAAAGGTCATTACTGGGGTAATTTTCCACATCTCAGGCCCCAACCCAGGGTTCTGCTGGCCGGCCCAGGGTTATCATGTGGAAATCAGCATCCGGCCTGATGAGAAGCTGGCTGGCCAAAACCATAGGACACTATTTCTTTGTATTTGAACATACTGCCCTTGACTGACTTAGCCCACCGTCTGCAATGGATGTGGGCCCAGCATTGTTCTCTTGAGGTTCATATACAAGTGGAAGATTTGGACCAGATGGAGAAAAAATTTTACAGCACCTAACAGTTCTTTGTTTCTCTTAAGTGATACTGCTACGGTAGAGTTTGTTTGTTTTTAAACTCTCAACTTAAAGTAACAAATGAACTAACAAAACAAAAAACTCATAGATACACAACAGAACCGAGGTTACCAGAGGGTAAGGGGGGACGGGGAGGGTGAAATATAAAGGGGTCCAATATACAGTCACGGATGGAAACCAGACTTTTGGGTGGTGAACATACAAGAGAGCATCCAGATATCAAACTGCAACATTGTACACCTGAAATTTATATATTAACTGATGTTATCTCAATACAATTTTAATTTAAAGAGACAAACAACCTCTCCAATTACTGTTAGAAAATGTAGGTTTCGAAATCCCAGCTGGGCCACATGTGGAGACTTAACCATGGATGAGTCACTCAGTTCTTCATGGTCTCCACTCTCTAATCTATAAAACAGCTACCACGTTGCTTTCTTGAAAGGACTTGATGAAATAATATATATGCAAGCATTTTGCAAATTTTTATAAAGCCCCAAACAAGTGTATAGAACTGATATGATCAGATGTTTTTGTGGATGAATTGGAGCCTCAATTGCCCACACAATTACCTCGGAGATTTGTGATGTCATCTTCCTTCTTCACTGTTCTCTCCCCAAAGCAAACTGTATTCAAATCAATAAAATCAACGCTTCATCAAGACTACCTTTCACCATCGGATCAGCCACTTATCCCCTAACATGCCAGGTTTTGCTGTTACTTGTTCCCAAAAAACGACAGGCTTCACCTCTCCTCCAGCCCCTCCCATTCCCCCTCCCTCCTAAGATGATCAAAGCAGACAGTCTGCTTTATGTATCAGTGGGTCCGTGAATAATATGCTTTAAAATAAAACTTGATGTGCAAAGGCACATAGAAATCTTTGGCATTCTTGAGTATTTGATTATTCTCTCCTTGAACGGTCTGTCATCGATTTATCACGACATTTACCTGAGAGTTAAGTACACCTCTGAAGCTGGGACGAGACAGGGCCCTTCATACACACACATTATCATAACATTCCAAGTCCTCGACTCCTAGTACTTGCATGTTCCGTTTTAGAAGCTTTTGTCTTTCTGACTAAATGGAGCAATAAACCCCAGACCACATTAATGATAACCCTGTTAAATATAAACTAGTGTGCAGCTATCCAAAATGCTAAGACAAACAAAGAGGGGGGGGACAGGAAACCGACTGATTGGTTTTTGAAAGCCTCCAAGAGCATACAAACAAAAATAAAACTACAACATTACACAGTTTTACGGAAGAGTAAGGGCTAATGATTTTATGATTCCTACACGCAGTCTCTTTGAACCCCACAGTGTCTGTGAAAAGTTCAGTTTTAAAATTGCCTGTCGGATGAAACTTGAATGGGTCAGATATTTTTTAGGTGGAACATGGGTAATGGGGAAATTCACAAAACTCTGTGAAGTAACAGATTCTCATAAAAGTGCCTGGTTTTCACCACTCTTCCTCTAGTGACAGCCCCACAAGGGAGAATGGGAGGAAAGAAAAAGCCCTGACTTGTAAAGCTGGCCAAATCTTGTCACATAAATATATACTCAGGTCACCAACCAGCTCAGATTCCTCCATCACAGGAGCCAGCGAGAGCACACTACGCGGTCTAGACAAAACCCGCTTAGAAGCCAGAGAAACCAGCTTCAAAGTCTAGCTCTCGATTCCAGGTACCAGGTCTTGGGCAAGTTTGGTAACAAGCCTCAGTCTCCATAGCTCTGAAATGGGTATAATCCCCAAGGGAGCAGGGGAGCTGCAGTGGTGGCCATGGCTGCCTCCCATGAAATACAAGGAATTTAACATGAAGCAGATGTGGGTTTCAGCTGGGGGAGAAGGTGTTGGTGGGTCCAAACGGAAGCCGGGCGCATCCAGAAGGCCAGGACAGGGAGGGTGGAAGGGCCCAGCACCCACCTCCAGGGCAGAGAGCACTGGCCTAGGACAGGGGTCACACACTTGTCCTGTCAGGAGCCGGAGAATGAGCAGTGTTAAACTTCTCACCCATGTGGTCTCAGCCGCAACTCTCAGTGCTGTCCTTGGAGCACAAGGGCAGCCAAAGACAATGCAGGAATGAACAGCAGATTTTATTTCCACAGCCCCTGCCCACACTGGGCCCATGGTGGGCGCAGCCTGCAGACCCCTGGGCTGTAGGGGAAAGGGTGAAGCTGAGAAGACACGGAGGGTTCAAACCAAGGAAACTCACAGGAAGGAGGTATTGTTATTCCCATTTCATAGATGAGAACCTTCACGAAGTAAGTGACAGCCAGAGCCACAAACGGCTCCTGCGGTGCCAGGCCCTGACCCCACTCCACCAGGAAGTACAGCGAGAGGCACAGGAGCCCCAGGTGCTTAAGGCAGCAGCCAGGCATCAGGGAGGAGGTGTGGGGGGAGGGGGAGCAGGCAGGCGCCCAGCAGGAGATTTCCTAGTCACTGAGGCCTCCGTCCACCCTGGAATGTCCTCTGGGCCCTCACACACAGGGTCCTTCCTGAATGACTGAAAGGCAGAAACCACACTTAGGGAGCCCAGGGCGAGGAGGGTCAGCCAAAGCCAGTTTAACAAACATTTCTGAGCCCGACTCAGACCACAGCCCAGGGAGCGGAGTGGGGACGGAAGGGCACAGACTCCGGTGCCAGATGCCTGGGGCTGGGCCCAGGTCCCACATGTGGGCTGAGGGACCCTGGGCAAGGCACTTAACCTCTCTGTGCTCTAGGTGAGGGTGATGAGGTGTGCTACCTGAGGGCTGTTACATACAGGAATCCACTTAACCCCCTTAGATACTGTGTTAGATAAAGATACTGTGTCAAGGCACTGAGCCAGCCCCCCCCCCCCGCCCCCCGCCGGGGGCAGTGTCCCAGGCCTGGTGGGGGCTTCAGCCAAGCCCTCCCGGGAATAAACGGCCTGTTTATATCGCCCAACAGATGGGCCACGCTGCTCATCCAGAGGACCAGCACAGTGGCACCACATACCTGATGGTCACTGTGTTCAATGTGTGTTGAGTGGATGACACAAGACACAAAGTTCCAAAACCAGGATTTCCTCCACAGCATCCCTGACGGCCAACAGAGCCCCAAGTCACCCTCTGCCCCTCTGTGACCTTGATTCCTGCCCCTCTGTGTCGGTAGGGGCTGAAATCTATGTCTACAACCTGCAACAGAGGCGACACCTACAGATCACTTCTGGGATGTGGGGGGGGGGGGGGGGGGGGGAGAGGAGGAGAGAATGGGGGGGTGGCGAGGACTGACCCCTCCCAGGGCAGTGGGTCCAGCCTGGATGGCTCCTGAAGTTGCCCGTCCAGTTGTGACACCTTCGCTGCCAGATGGAGCTCCGCCAAAGGTGGTTTTTAAAGGCCTCCCTCACACCGAGAGAAACCCATTCATCACTCATGTCCTATGACCAGAGCTACTTGGAACAAAGGTAACACCATGTCTGCATCTGATTCTAAGGTCAGGTTATCCAAACGCCCCCAAGCTAGACACACAAGCCTCCGCAGCAGGACACAGGACGACGGAGAGCCTCAGTGCCCCTCCATCCCAACCCTCTAATCCAGCGGTTCTCAACCTGTGGGTCTCGACCCCTTTGGTGGTCAAACGACCCTTTCACAGGGGTCGCCTAAGACCATCCTGCATATCAGATATTTACATTACGACTCATAACAGTAGCAACATTACAGTTATGAAGTAGCAACGAAAATAATTTTATGGTTGGGTCATAACATGAGGAACTGTATTTAAAGGGCCAGAAGGTTGAGAACCGCTGCTCTAATCCCACAGGGAGAGGGAAGACAGGTAGGGCGTGAGGTGACAGCCCAGGATTACCAGCCCCAACAGCCCAGGCCCGGGATCCAGGGCTGCCATGTCTGATCTGGCACCCTGATCCCATCCCGCCCCCCGGCCTCACCTGCCTTCTTCCCCAGTGCGCTCGAAAGCCACCTGCCCTTGGCCCTCTCCCTGCCTGACAACTCTCCTTCCGATGGGAAAAAGCCCATCAGGCAGAGCTTCCTGGGCAGCGTGGGCACAGCACAGAGCCAGGCTGCAGCTCTCCCTGCCCTTCTTGAAGGGCAGAGGTCACACTTGGGCCTGCTGCCCTCTCTGGGCACTGGCCAGCAGTAAGCAGGCTTCTGACTTATTTCCCCTTCCAAGCTCACCCCCAGCACTGCGGACTTGGTGACTGCCAGGAGGGCAGCGGGTGAAGCTGGGCCACCGCCTGGGTCCTGCAGGGCACAGCCTCCCCGAGCCTTGGGTGAGCTCCTGACCAGGGCCCCACTGGGACGGCAGCTTTGCTTCCATAGTTCATGTTGCTGAAAAAAATGACTCAACAGTAACATGGGTCGGCTTTCTGCGGAGGAGCTCAGTCTTTCACTGACCTCTGAACCCCGGAGGGTCAGTCGATTACAGCCGAGCAGAGTGGTGACCTTGCCTGAAGTCACAAAGCCAGGTGGCGAGAGTCAGGGAAACGCGTTCAATCCCCTCTCTTCCTCTGGGGGTCGATACCCTAGTCAGCTCAGCGTTTTCTTTTCAGTAGAGACGGAGGCAACAGTCACAGCCGAGCCCAGGTTTCACCAGAGCAGGGCAGTGCAGAGAAAGGGAGTTCGGAACTCGAGTCTGCAAAGCGGCGGGTGTGCAGGGAGCCTGGGCTCGGTCTCAGTGCTGAGTAACTGTGGGCAGTGACAGCATCTCTGAGCCCAGGCTCTCTCAGCCCCAGGACAGGAGCACAGCACTCGGAGCCTGTTCTCAACGTGCAACTCAGCTGCATCCCAGGCAACTCCTTAGAAACAGCAATGGAGGTCCCTGCAGACCTGCAGGGCCTGAACTTGCCTTCAGGGAGGTCCCCTGTGACTCTAAACACATTTACATCTGAGAAGCTCAGGTGTGTACAGCAGTCGTTACATCCCCCTGGCCAGTTCTGGGTGATAGATGTTAAGGGCAATTAGCACTTAAAAGAGCCCAAGACACAGACTGAGGCTCTTGTGAGGAAACACCCAGAAACTGAATAACTTGCTCCGGGTCACACAGTGGCATCAGGATTCAATCCCAAGACTCGGGGCTCTTCTGTCCCCATGGCCCGTCTTACTGAAGTCCTAACTCCCCACAAGGTACCATGCTCACTCAGATGTCCTAAGAAGCAACATCCTCATGTTATTTTAAAAGAATACGCTGGTCACCATGCACCTCTCCTGTCAAGGCTCAGACTGTGGGCTTCTGGGTGGCTGTCTGCTGCCAGCTGCTGCCTTAGAAAAGACACCTTAGAACACACCTCATAAACTTATACTCCCTTTCACCCATTACACCTTCCCCACGGGGAACCCAAGTGGAGAAACACGACAGGGTATCAAGGAAGAGGCATCTTTTTGACTTCCACCTCCGCCACCTGGCCTAAGAGCCAATCCCTGTGCAGGCTTCCCAGGCTGGAGTCCGGCCATGGGGCCATGGTTCTGGGTCCCCTAGAAATTACAAGGAAGAATGGCAAGTAGCAGGGAAGCTGGGGGGCCCAAACGCAGAGGCCACACGGGGCCTGTGGAAAAATCCACACACGGTGGCTGTGAGCATTAAATGTGATCAATGTCAAGCTTCCAGCCCCGGGCAAAGCGATTATGTCATCGTCCCATGGACACATCTGTGCCAGGCCTGGGCACAGGAAATTTCCTGTGTCGTCTTTCAAAGTTCGGAAGTCCAAGCAATAATTGGGATCGGTTTTACAAGTGTCCAGGTGGAAGTAACAAAAAGCAAGACTTCCAAGATTTCAGAGGGGATAATTCTGAAAGCTTATATACCCATAACAAACCAGGTACATGAAATCTCAGGTTCAAAAAAGAGACAGATTTCAGATACACTGAGGCAAGGAGCTCCCCATTTCCTTTTGTAGGGAACCAGCTGGGGATCTTGTTAAAATGCAGAGTTGGTCTCAAGTAATCTCAGTGGAAACGGAGAGTTCACATTTCTGAGAGCTCAAAGAGCACACACTTTTGAGCAGAAAGGTTTAAATAGCAAGGAACAAGTGCAAGGAGAGCATAATTGGATTTTAAAAAGACATGCCAGGGAACCTCCATGAAGGCGTACAGGGAACCAGCCAGCCTCGCAGGGTTTCTTAAAGGAAGGCACACCAGGAAAGCAAAGGGCATCCTTTCTCCAAGTGCATTTGCAATCTACATCACTTTGTCTGGGCAGGTTAAAGGGCTCTTTAGGGATCGTAAAAGCAACATACTTCTGACAGAATCCTTGGAAGCAGCGCAGCACAGGGAACCAGGCATCCCAGGGAATTTCCACCTCAGCAGCTGTGGCCAGGCTAGCTCTCATGGCCTTCCTTACGTCAAGTTTTGCCCATTTACCTCCTCTCTGTACAATACATTTGATGCTGTTTCTGTGGACAACTGTAATTTCTTTTAATGTTCACCAAGTTGTCAGTTATAGAAAATCCCGAAGTAGTAAGATGAATGTGATTGTCAGGTAAGGAGGGACCTTACACTGACTAACCCATCTTAATGTGTGTGTGGTGGGGAAAGATCACACAGACAAGGGCCTCGCAGTGATAGGATCAGAGAAGAAATTCTAGCTCTTCTTTGGGTCAGAAGTACCAACACACAAGAGCCTCCATAGGCCCTTACAGGACATTCCTGAAGATCAAGCGTGAGGTCATCTGATCTCTGGCTGCTCTTCACACAAGAACACATCTGTCTACCAGGAGACACAGGCCTGCCTTGCACACTGGCTTGGAATACCATGGATGTTTATTGCAATCCCTGTCTTGACCTTCTGGACTAGCTGGGTTTATGCTCAAACTACAGACATTATGAGCCAGTGAGTGATGTCAGGCGGTAACACCCAGATGCCCAGAGAGAAGCTGCTGAGTGTGCACCACTGCCCAGAAGGGAAGGGATTTCCCTCCCACACTCACCCGCTAATGGGAGAGGTGAGTGCCGACAAGAAATGCCAGGGCCAGACCGTCCCCTGTGCCCAGACTTGATAATTCATCCGCACAGTCCCAGGCTGCTTCCCCGCTCCCTGCCCCTGCCTGCAGCCCTGGGAGCTCACCCTGAGCAGAGGCGGGACCTCACCCACTGGGAAGAAGGAGACTTGGCAAACTTCTGGAGGAGTACAGCTTGCTCTTCCCCATTTGTCCCCTGGGGAGGAAGTGAGGTTCCCAGCAGGCACCTTCTTACTGGCCAGAGCGTGCCTGAGCTTCCAGCCCAGCATGACAGGAAGGTTCTCCCTCACCTCAGGCCCGCCACTGACAAGTTAGGTCCCATCCCAGAGAGCAACCCAGGCCCGCAGGAAGTCACACTAACCGAGCCCAGGTGGAGTCCGAGCTGTCACTAGCGGCCTGGGGGGCTGGACACTTTCTCGGGAACAGGCCAGCATTCCCAGCCCTCGGTCCTCTTCCAACCTCCAGTCCCCTGCCTGACAGTCTAACTCCCCACTGTCCTCTGAACACATGGTGACAACTCCAACTACTTCCTGAGCAACAGCAAATGTCCAACATTTCATGTTTTTGCTAAGATGCTCAATACCTGCAGATAACAAGTTAGCAAGTAAAACATGCGTTTAAGCAACTCTAGCAAATTCATCTTGGAACGGAAAAAAGAAACCGAAGCCCTATTTCACCCCTGGCCTGGATCAAGGGAATGTAAGAAGGACTTGACATTTTTTGAGACAAGTGAAAGGAAAACGCCAAGTCTTCCTGAGACACAGGAACACTTGAGCGCAGGCAGGAATTTCTCAGGAGGGATTCACATGCGCCCTGAGCTGCCTGCGGACCCACTGCTCCACTGTGCGCCCCGCCAAGTCTCCCCGGCTGGAGAGAGCGCATCTCCGGGTCCGGAGGTTGGCGCCGCTTTTTAATGGGCTCCCGCAACTCCTAAGTCTGCACCCACTGCGTGGCCATGGTGCTTCTGCTCTGCGGGCTGCGCACACTCGTGTGAACACACGCCGGGGGACTCTCCCACCTTCGCGTGCCCCGTGGTTTGGAATGAGGGCCAGAAGCCCAGGGACCCGCCGGGCTCGGGAACCGGGGAAGGATCGTGTTCCGCGGCGCAGAGCCGGCGGGAGGGGCGCGGGGAGCGTGCGCGAGCCCCGGACACTCACCGGGACCTCTGCAGCTGCTCCAGGGCGCCGGCGCCGCAGACCGGGCCCTCCAGGGCGCAGAGGGTCTGCGAGGTCTGCCTGGCGAAGGCGATGGGCAGGATCCCCGGAGAGAACGAGCCGAGACGGCCCCGGCTGCCGCTGCCGCCCCCGGGGGTCGCGGGGCCCAGGAAGGCAGCCGCGGGCCCCTGCGCGCCGGCGAAGGCGTCGTCCTCCTCCAGTTCCTCCGGCCCGTCGGGCGGCGGCGCGCAGGCGGCGAGGCCGGGCAGCGTGGCGTGGCCGCCGGGGGCCGGGGGCGGCGGCGGGGAGGGCTGGGGGAAGCAGGGCCCCGGTCCGGCCTCCGGCAACGCCGTGCCCGCCGCGGCGAGCGGGCTGAGCCGGGTCCTCGCGCCGCGGTCCTCGCTGCCGCCGCCCTCCTCGTCCTGCAGCGGCGGCCGCCCGTCCAGCGAGATGCTGGTGAGGAAGGAGAGGGCAGCCCGGCGGCGCCGCGGGTCCACGCGCGGCTTCCTGGGCTCCGGCGGCTGGGCCGGCGCGGCGGCTGCGGGCGGGGGCTGGGGCTGCGGCGGCTGCGCTCCGCTGGTGCCCGAGGCGTCGGTGCTGCAGGCGGCGGGGCCGGGGGTGGCGGCCGCCGCCATGGTGTCCAAAGGCGGCGATATTTCCGCGGCGCCCAGTGCTAAGCGGCGGGCGCGAGCGCCGGCGGCCCGGGCTGGGCAGGGTGCGGGGCGCGGGCGGCGTGCGCGGCCGACCGGCCCCCCCGCGGGCGGGCCATGCTGGCCCCTCGGCGTCCGAGCGGGGACGCCGCCGCCCCGGCCCACGCGCGGCTCCCCGGCTCCTCGGTTCCCTGGCTGCTGGCTGCCGGCCCGCGGGCCCCGGTCGGCCGGTCGGTCCCGCCGCTCCCTGCCCCCGCGCGCTCCGGCCGCGGGCCCGGTGTCCGTATTTATAGGGGCGCGCGCCCCACGCTCGCGCTCCGAGCGCTCTTTGCACTAACGGTGTCACGTGTGGGCACGGAACCTGGAGGAAAACAAAGCCGCGGGCGGCGGCCGCGGAGCCAGGCGGCGGGCGGCGAGGCCGCGGGAGGAGGAGGAGGAGAAGGAGGAGGAGGAGGAAGAGAAAGTGGAGCGGGTGGCGGGCGGGGATCCGCCGGGCGGTCCAGGTTCGCGCTTCCCAGGGAGAGAGTCGGTGGTTCCCGGGACTCGCGGGAACCAGGGAAGGAAGCGAGGACACTTCCTGGGCGCGCGCATTCCGGGGATTAGGGGTGCGAGCAGAACCCCTCAGTCGCGGCGTGAGGAGGTGGCCCCGGGAGTTGGGGGTCTGCAGGACAGTTATTTGGAGCAGCGTCCAGATTTGGCCCTTGAACTTTTTAACTGGACCCTGCGCTGCCCTTGGGCCCGGAGAAGTAAGTCGTTGTTAATAGTTACAGGGGCAGGTCCACAGCCCCTTACACGGACTGTCCCACCTTGAAACTGTAGCTAAAAACCATGGAGGTTGAGCCTCGTTCACTCTCAGGAGGAGGATGCAGCCTCTGAGAGGAGTACACGCCTGAGGCGCCTGAGTCCGGGCGCGGGGACGTCCTTCCTGTGGCCAGACTGACGGACACGACCCACCACCCACCGGAGGGGCTGTCGCTTTTCATCTCTTAGCAAAGGCCAACCTGAATTTTCACTTTGGCCCTGAAATGTGCTTCGTTTTCTATGACGTCAGAGGCGGACTACGATGGCCTCCCACACCTCCCCCCTTTTGAGGCTTACGATCTCTTCTTATATAAACTGGGACCAGGATGCATTTTCTGTCATTCATTTGATAACACCCATTTTGCACCTTCCCTGTCTTCTCTAAGTATGGGTTCCTGCCCAGAGTTGCAGCTCTGGATCTGGGAGGAATCCTTGAGTGCAGTAACCCCAGCCCCACCCCAACAAGTAAGTGCCTGCCCTGCGGGGGGAGGGGGGGGGAGGACAGGGGGCGGACGCGGGGGAGGGGGTGGCAGAGCTGTGTGGAGGGAGCAGGTCTCCCTCAGGTGACTTGCATCTTCACACTCAGTTGAGCTCTGCGACATCTAAGAAACCTCTCTACACGTTTCTGAGGGAGAAGCAATGTGTTTGAGATCAACGGATTAATTTAACTAAAGGTTTAACTCTAGCCCTGGGGCTAATGGGTAACTGCATGGAAATTCCACTCCATGCCCGGTTCAGGGGAGTAAGCTGAGTAACGGAGAGTAAATACACCCTGTCCAGAGATGTGCCGCCAGCCTGGAGGACGAGATATGGGGGAGTTTCAGGTGACATTTGCTCAGGACAAACATGGCACGTGGCCATGTACACGAACAATTGCTCATATTTTATTTTATGCCATTTTTAGGCTTTTTGTAAGAGGGAAACCTGGTGTCTATTTATAGTAGCCTTACAGCAGCTAAGCCAAAGCTTAAGGACCAGCTGTGTGAAATTTCATTAGGATTTTAATTACTTTGTTTAACTAACTACCTAGAAACTTCCAAGCTGCTTTATTACAATTAACTTACTTTCCATGACCACTGGCCTGGTTGTGCTGGCAGGCAATGTTCACGAATGGCACCAACTGGGCACATGTAAAAGAAAACCTATTTTTTAAATTATGACAGTGATAAATTTTCATTGCAGAACATTTAGAGAATAAGATAAGCAAAGTAGAAAAAAGGCATCACTTACAATCTCATTTCCAATGAAAATAACTTAAACTTTTGATTTTTGTGTTGTGTGGGGTTTTTTAAAATTTGTCTTTATTGTTGAAAGTATTACAGATGTCCCCCTTCCCCCCCATTAGCCACTTTTAGCCCACCTCCACCCCTACCCTATGTCCTGTGTGGTTTTTTAACCAGAAGCAAACGCAGGCTGTGTCTTGTGATTTTTAGCTTGCTGTGCTGTAATCATCTTTCCATGTAGAATATTCTTCTACAGCATAATTCGAATGACTGCATGATGTTCAATTTGACAGAGAGTAAATCATTAAACCTGTGCCACACATTAAACATCTAGGTTGTTTCCACTTTTGCTGTTATAGTGGTGATGACATCCTTTGTTTTTCTAAACCTTGCTGCCACTCAGTATTGGTTTCTTAGGTTACATAATTTCTGGGGCAAGCGGCACGTCATGTTGAAGGCTTTCCACCTAAAAAAGTTCCAATCTGATTTCCCATCCTTTTGCCAGCATTGGGCATTAACATTTTTTTCAGAAATATTCATTTCTTTGCTCATTCGATAGAACTCTTTCTATTTTTTAAAATATATTTGTTTTTTTTACAGAGAGTAAGGGAGAGGATAGAGAGTTAGAAACATCGATGAGAGAGAAACATTGATCAGCTGCCTCCTGCACAACCCCTATTGGGGATGTGACCACAACCAAGGCACATGGCCTTGACTGGAATCGAACCCGGGACCCTTCAGTCCACAGGCCAACGCTCTATCCACTGAGCCAAACCGGTTAGGGCTAACTCTGCCTATTTTAAATGCCAAATGTGCAAACTAATTTAAAATATTTATTCAATCATCAGATAAGTATCAATATCTACTTTACCTCCACACTGCTCATGTGATCCTCTTATAGGGATACTGCAGGTATGATTTACTGTTCACCTACTGTGTGCCAGCCACAGAATATTTCTAATCCCATGACCACCCTGTAGATGGGTTGCATTACATCAATAGTTTACAGATGAGGCTCAGAAAAATTAAATAATTTCCCCAGGGTAACCTAGTTCTTAAAGTGATTGGGCCAGTAAGACCCAAACATGTTCTAGCACTCTCTGCTGGTGAGGATGTTTTATGGAAGGAGGCCAACTCCAGATTTAATCTTATATTTGTAGTAGTGGCCCAGTGCATGAATTTGTGCACATTGACAGGAAATTAATTAGAAGAAATATTTTAATATTGCTATTCGCCCTTTCTCTATAATAGAAGTGTCAACCAAATTCACAATCAACAATGACGGATGGAAACACACGTGTGCAATTGGCCCCAGAGAGAGCTTTATATGTATCGTGCATGCGCGAGTCAACTTAGCCTTTTATAGATATAGAATAAACTTGCTTAACTAGACCTGCTTTCTGATGTAGCTAAACTTTTTCTAGCCCAGTGAAGCACCCCAACTTCTCTTTCAGGTAATTGTCAGCAACACAGCAGTAAATATCAACACGAAGCAGATTATTATTGTAGATCATGCAGAGAACAAAGGGTAAAATATTTAACTGCAGCAGTGTTTGACTATATTCTGCGCAGTGAGAAAACCTGAAGTCATTTTCAAGGTCCACCATTTCTTACTTCTTTTCAGTCAGGTCAAGTTTCTAAGCTTTATAAATCTCTGTTTTCTGGCTAATGAAAAGAAAATAGGATTCCACTGAGTCTCCTATCTACCTATTCCAGGACCTCTGTGAGGATCAAATGAGATGAGGCACAGGAAAATGCTTCATAGACATTTGATTAAAGTGAAAATGTTTTTACCTGGCTATAAAGCTAGTCGTGTCCCTGGGCTGAAGAAACTGCAAGGAGGCTATTCGTCACTAGGAAGAGGAAGCCATGTGTTGCTACTTGATGTCATTACCCGGACTGACACTTAGTATATTAGCCTTTTATATATATAGGTTTCAGCATCAACTATAATGGAAATAATAGAAGCATTAGAGCAAGAGGATTTGGGTGTCAAAAAAAATCTCTTAACTTCTCCATACCAGTTTCCTCTGTGGGTTATTCTGAGGTACAAATGAGACTGAATGAGAGGCATTTAAAAGCCTTAAAGTACTTTTTAAAAAAATGTATATTGTTATTTAAACCATCCTAATCTACTTACTTTATGAATTATTCCAAATTTATTTATTTTTCACCTAGTTACTGATCAACTCTGGGCAACTTCCATGGCACATGGCCACCTTGCCACAAAAGGGATAAAAAGAAGAGTGACCTTCAGCCCTGGTGCCCTGGACAGTGAAAATAGTGGAAAACAGAAGCTCGGGTCACATTTAAATAAAAATGCAAGGCTGACTCGGATTAAGTGAGCAATCTATAAATGTTATCAAAATGTGAAAAAAGGGAGCTCTTTATCGGAGGTAAGGCCTGAGGGGAAGAGCTGACCTGGCCAATAAAAAAGGGAAGGAGGGCCTACTTCTGGGAGAGAAAATTCTACAAATTCCTCCTGGATTGCAGGCCTAGGAGACTAGACCTTAAAATGTAATTCCTTTTGATCAACCAAGGTTTTTATTTCCAATTACTTTCATATTGCCCCTTCCAAGCACCCATTCTGAAAACTTTTTTTTGCATGCATGAAATGTTTTGATGGACATATATAAGTGTTAATTTTAAAAAGAAAGAAAAAGAACCTGCAAGTAATGGCTGACTCTTAAAAACAAACAAACATAGCAGACTTTGAAGACTGAAATTAGTTTAGGTGTGACTGGATATCACTCCTAACAGAAGCCATCTGACAGTGGAAAACAAGAGGCTGTGGTTTTGAGCTCTGGGGGCCCCATGTTGGCCCCCGCTGCATGCATAGACTTCAGATGAAGGTGCTGTTAGACGCTACACTAATAGGCTGACCTAGAGGGCTCGGTCTCCAGTATAAAAAGCATTGTTTTATAGTGTTTGGCACTATAGAGTGGTTCTCAACCTTCCTAATGCCGCGACCCTTTAATACAGTTCCTCATGTTGTGGTGACCCCAATTTCATTGTTACAAATTGAACATAATTAAAGCATAGTGATTAATCACAAAAACAATATGTAATTATATATGTGTTTTCCGATGGTCTTAGGCGACCCCTGTGAAGGGGTCGCGACCCACAGGTTGAGAACCGCTGGTTCAGGCCATTCTCACATCAGCATGGGGTGAATGTGGCCACATTTGGGGCACATCACCATTTTGCCCACCACTGGGAAGTTCAGCTGGACTAATTGGTGGTCCATGGCGACCTTCCCTGAGAGATACACGCTGAGACAGCTCAAAGGAAGGGGAATGCATGTGCCTGGCAATCGCTTGAAAGGAGGAGAAATAAGAGTGAGGGACACTCTTACGCTGCTGGTGGAATGGAGGCTGAAACAACCTTCCTGGAAAGTCATGTGGCAATAATACCAAGAGCCCTAAAAGGCCATGACTGAGAGTATGAGCTTTGGAGTCAGGCTGGCCAGGTTACATTTTGGCTCCACTATCATGGCTTTGAGTGTGTCGGTCAGCACGGTACTTACTTATTTGTGCTTCAGTTTTGTCATCTGTGAAATGGGAGTGAAAATACCTACCTTATAGCATTGTTAGGAGGATTCAGTGCAGTAAGTGCTTGAAAGCACTCAAGAATGTACTTGCTGTAATGATCCTAAAGGGCAATTGAGAAACATGGCCAAAGATTGATGAACAAAAATATTCATTGCAACATTGTTTAAAATAAAATTTAAAAAAAGAAATCCTAAATGTGGAGCAATGGAAAACTAAGTAAATTATGGCTTAGTCAGTTGGATAATATGCTACTATTTTTAAAAAATTATCTTTACCAACCTTTCTTAAGGACATGAAAAGTGGTTTTTGGAACAATGCTAACCAAATAAAACAGAACAGAAACTAGATCAGAAGGTTAAATCAATGGCTGCTAGGATTATGGTGATTTCTACTTGCTTCTTTTTGCTTATCTAAGTAAAATAAGTGCGTGGTCATTTTAGAAATTGCTTAAATTTAAACATTTTAGAAATTGCTTAAAATCAACAATTTAAAGAATATTTTTAAATGCATGGAAATAATGGGTTTCCTTTTTATTTGGGAGCCCCGCAATGGCTTTTTCTACCTACATCCTTTGACTTCTCACCGCCGTCTTGCTGTTTATCCTGTCTGACAGGTAAAGAGACAGAGGCTGAACGTAAGATGGTGACACGCCCCGATCCCGTGCTACCCCTGGATCGTTCCTTCTGTAACCCCTGAGGGTGGTGGTTTGGGTCAGCAGGATGGCCTACTCCTAGGGTCTGAGAGGTCCCTCAGAGAAGGTGATGTTTGAATTTGGACTCCAGTTCACATGTGAGATCGGGCATCTCAGGCCAGGCAATAGCATTAGGACTCGATTACAACAGGTCAGGCCTGAGGCAATGAAACTTGGAATTGGCATTGAGAATGGAAAAAGGGTCAAGTGCGAGAGACACTGAGGAGAAACTGGTTTTCAGATGTCCAACCTGGGGCGGGGGGCGGGGGGTGGGGGGAGGCGGGGCGGGCAGCTGTAACTTCTGAAAGAACCAACAGGACCCCAGGGAGGGGAGAACAGAGGAGGGGTCAGATGCTGGCTGGATTTTGGCGTGAGTTCCTATACCACCAGACAGTGGCCCAGGGAAAAGGCTAAGATCTCTTTTCTAAACCACAATGTCCCGCATCCTTATGACTAGAAGAGAAGAAGGCTCTGAGTCTGCCATGGCACAACCCTCCACTGTGGTCACCTCACAGGGCGCACAGCTGCAGTGGCCGAGGACAGGGGCTCGGGAGCACCCTGGGCTGGCCACACTCACACAGTCCATTTGCCCTTTGAGACACAATTCAGAGGGAAAGAGCATCCTGGCTCCCTGTTGTGACGTCGCAAGAGAAGGCTTCAGAAACAAACCATCCCCGGGCCAGGCCCATCCCAGCCTTTCGAGGACCTCTTTGATGGCAAGTGACAGACATCCAAGTCAAAGCAGCGCAAGGAGAATATACTCTGAGGATACAGGAGGGTCTCAACCAACACGGCTTCAGGAGTACAGCTGACGCCCAGCAGCTCACAGAGAACTGTGGCCGTGAACCTTGGGGACCCCCCTTTCTTGTCCACTAACCTTCTCCGGTGCTCAAGTCATGCTCCATCACCTCCCTCTGCTGGGCAGGTTCCTCTGCTTCTCTGGTACATGAGGTGAGAAATGTGCCTCAGACAGATTCCCACCTTTGTAACTTACAGAGACTGGCCCCTCTAGGTTTCTATTTCAAATTAACGTGGGCCATGATTGGCAAAGCTTGTGCAGAGCAGGTCCTGGACCAGTCAGCCTGGAGGGATCTCATGCTAACATGTTCACCTCGGGAAGCAGATGGGTGGGGTGTGTGGAGTGGGCAATTCCCAGAAGAAAGGAAGTGCTGGGCAGATAAGACAATAAAGGGTTGACCCTGGTGGGGCACTTCTTAATGAGGCCTATTTTCCTTACTTGGAAAATGGAGAGCCATACCTGGTGTGGCTCAATTGGTTGAACGTCATACCATGCACCAAAAGCTCACTGGTTCAATTTCTGGTCAGGGCATGTGCCCAGGTTGCAGGCTCGATCTCCAGTTAGGGCTCAGTGGGAGGCAGCCAATTGATGTTTCTCTCTTTCTCTAAAATCAATAAAAACATATCCTATATAATAAAAGCCTAATAGCCGAAACTGGTTTGGCTCGGCGGATAGAGCGACTGAAAGGTCCCAGGTTCGATTCCGGTCAAGGGCATGTACCTGGGTTGCGGGCACATCCCCAGTAGGAGATGTGCAGGAGGCAGCTGATCAATGTTTCTCTCATCAATGTTTCTGACTCTCTATCTTTCTCCCTTCCTCTCTGTAAAAAATCCATAAAATGTATTTTAAAAAATAAATAAATAAAAAAATAAAAGCCTAATATGCTAAGTGTCCGACCGTTTGACCAGTTGCTATGATGCACACTGACCACCAGGGGGCAGAAGCTCCGACTGGTAGGTTAGCTTGCTGCTGGAGTCCGGCCAGTTGGGACTGGGTGAGATGGGCCGGACATGCCCTGGAGCCCTCCCGCGCTCCCTCCCTGGCTGGCCAACGTTCCATGGTCCCTCCCTGGCCAGCCAGCCCCCATCGGCCCCGATCGGGACTGGGCAAGACAGGCTGGACACTTCCTGGAGCCCTCCCTCGGTCCCTCCTTGGCCCTGATCATGCACCAGTGGGGACCCTCGGCCTGGCCTGCACCCTCTTGCAATCCGGGACCCCTTGGGGGATGTCGGAGAGCTAGTTTCAGCCTGATCCCCGCAGGCCAGGCTGAGATACCCCAGCAGTGCACAAATCCATGCACTGGGCCTCTAATTTAAAAGAAAATGGAGAAAACAATCTGCCTTGGAATTTATTATTGTGAAGATGAAAGCAGGTTAAAAGATTTGATGCCCAGTCTTCCCACCAAGGGCTCCTAAAGATCGGAGAGAGTGGACTCACAGTCTGAGGGGTCTGTTGATGGAGCTTCAAGCAAGACATCCCTTTCAGGTTTCTTTTTAACTTAAAAATGTATGATCTATGGCTCTGGGTCAGTCGGTAGGAATGTCATCCTATACACCAAAAGGTTTTGGGTTGGGTTGCAGATTTAATCTCTGGTCCCAGACCCTAAGGGAAGCAAATGATCAATGTTTCTCTCTCTCTCAAATCAGTAAAAAACATCCTCAGGGGAGGATTAGAAAATGTTTTTGTTTGATCTATGGGAATTTAGCATATGATAAAATTGACATATCAAGTCAGTAAGGAAAAGAGACATTATTCAGTCAATGATGTTGAGACAACTGGGTTGTCACTTGGCGGCGGGGGGGGGGGGGGGGGGGGGGTGCGCGCAAATACCTCACCATTTACACCAGATTAAATTCCTGATGGAATTAAGATTTAAGTCATTTAAGTGTGAAAAAAAATGAAACTATGAAAGTACTTAGGAAAGTGCTAGAAACCTGAGCCAAAGAACTCAGAACATGGACTCGTTGTTTTGTTCAGTGCCGGGCACAGAGTTGGAGCACAGTAAATTTTCAGTGAAATGAATTCATAAAAGAATGTTTTTTAATCACTTCAGATAGGGGAGCATCCTTTCCAATATGGCATAAAACCCAGAAGCTATAAAAGCAAAGGTAAATTTGCCAAAAAAAATTTAAAAATGACTATATGGCGAGGAGGAGAAACTAAATCAAAAGACAAACATACCGGAGGGCAATATTTGCAATTCATATTAAAAAAGGTACCTTTCCTTAATATCTAAAGAAATCCCAACTGTTAAGGAAAAAGCCAACAATCAAATAGGAAAATGATATGAAGAAACAGTTCCCAGAAGAAGAAATACAAATGGGTCTTGAACATTTAAAAAAACCATACTCAACCTCCTTCATAGTTAAGAAAAGCAAATAAAAACTCTAATGAGATACCAGTTTTTACTCATCAGATTGGCCAAGGTCAGAGAGTTTGAAAACACTTATCTGTGTGTTGGTTAATGGGTGAGGCAAGATACTCTGGCATGATGATCGGGAGATTGGACCATACAGTACACCCTGGGTCCCACTTCTAGGAATTTTGCTACAGGTACACTACCTGTGTACAATGAGGAAAATTTGGGGTTATAGTTACTTAGTGTTGTTTGTAATAGGAAAATATTGGAAATAGCAGTAATTGGGCCAGTGGACAAATTCTGGCTCATCCATACCGTGAAATATTGTGCAGTTGTTAAAAGAATGAAATAATTCTATGAATGTGTTATGAAAAGACTTCCAAGATGTAGTGTTTATCTGGAATAAAGCAAGCTGAAAAGCAGTGTGTATTTTATGCTATCATTTTTACTTAAAAAAAAAAAAGCAACTCACATGCGTAGCTACTTATTGTACTACATATAGATGGTCTGTGGGATGATTCCTAAGAACTCAGGAAGAGCAGTTGCCTCCTGGGAGTGAAGTTGTGTAGTTGGAGGACAGAGATGTCAATTTTTATTCTTAACTCTTTTATACCTTACTAGAGGCCCAGTGCACGGATTCATGCAGCAGTGAGGTCCCTTGGCCTGGTCTGTGGGGATCAGGCCAAAACCAGCTCTTCAACATCCTCCGAGGGATCCCAGATTGTGAGAAGGTGCAGGTCAGGCTGAGGGACCCCACTGGTGCACGATTGGGGCCAGGAAGGGACCACAGGAGGGCTCCAGGGCATGTCTGTCCTGTCTCAGTCCTAATTAGGGCCGATCAGGGGCAATCAGGGCCAGCCAGCCGGGGAGGGACCATGGGAGACTGGCTGGCCAGGGAGGGGCTGCGGGAGGGCTCCAGGGCGTGTCTGGCCCATCTCGCCCAGTCCCGATTGGCCGGATCCCAGCAGCAAGCTAACCTACTGGTCCAAGTGTCTGCCCACTGGTGGTCATTGCACATCATAGTGAACAGTCTGACACAGCATATTAGGCTTTTATTATATAGAATGATTTTTCTCCCAGGAACATATATTACATCTTCAAATAATAAATTAAATTAAGAAAATTGTGTGTTACTTTAGCATTCTGCTCCATAATATATCCACGATTGATTTAATGTAAAAATAATGTTTTAAATTACTTATCTTACACTAATTAACTTTCCATCCCAACTCTACATTGAAATTAACATTCTAGAAAGATGCAACACATTCATCCTGGTCTTTGGGCACAGCCAGTATCCCCTTTTGGAAGAGAATGGAACTTGGAGTGTTTGGCACATGTAGTAGCTGCCCTACAAACATGAGTTCCTGTCTCTGTGGAAACAACTGTTCCTGGGAGCGGAGCTGGGGGGACCCACTCCTTGGAAGATCAGAGGGCTGATAAGTGACCTACGCCCTAAATAGGGCTTTGGAGATATTATCCCATGAAATCCATGTTCTTTAGCCTGGACCAGTGCCTGGCTCATAGCAGGCACTCAACAAAAACAAAATATCTATATATATTTCTGGAATGAACACACCAAGAGTTGCAGGATCTCACCTGAGAGAGAGACAAATGCTGTTCAGAAGCATTGGGGGAGTCCCGTAAGTAGGTGACATTTAACCTGGGGCTTGAAGAAGGAACTCTTCAAGTAGAGGACAAGGAGGAGACGAGCGGCATTTTAAGGGGAGAAAATGCGGGTAGGAGAGTGAAGGGAGGGGCCTGGGAGGTCCTGGTGGCAGCTCACAGCGATACCTGCCCAGCTGGGAGCAGCAATCACGTGGGGCCAGTTACCTGGGGCATCAGACGTGGTCTCCTGACAAGTTAATGAGTGAAGGTCCATGGGTCGGCAGCCAGGAAAGAGAATAACCAGGTCACATCCACTTGAACCTAGATGGGCTTTGGGAAGGGAGACCTTGAGGACCCCATGGGATTGGGGAGGTGGGGGTAGGGACAGACAGACTGGGAGCTGGTGGGTGGAGCTGTGCTCTCAGCCTATCAATCCAGCGCCACCTTCTTACATGGGCCCCTCATTATTGTCCAGTGAGAGCCACAGACAACAGAGGGCCAAGATCCCTATCCAGAATCCAAACAGTTTGGATAATCCAAGTGTGTGTGTGTGTGTGTGTGTGTGTGTGTGTGTGTGTGTAAGTTTAGGAGCAACACCTATTTGCCAGCAAAACCTGCCCCGAGTGGACCTGAAGCTGCAACGACTATCTGTACCACTCTGTGTGTTTGTCTGTGTTTTGCTGCAGAAATACTCGTGTACTTGAGTATAGGATGCTGGTTTAGACCCCACTAAGGCGTTATATAATGTATTGTGTATACTGAACCGCATCCAGCACAGCCAGTGGTGAACTTGAGGAGGGGCGGTGAAGGATTAAAGAAAACAGACAAGAGAATATAATTGGGGACAGGTGGATCACTGCGCCTGGATGAGGAAACAGTGACACAGCCTGTAAGCTGAGTCTTTATTTTATAGTCAGATCACTCAAAGCAAAACAAGGGTGTGGTCAAGATGTTTACAATGTTCTTGCGAGTTTCAAATATACTTAATTACATGCACCTGAGAACTCTATCAAGCTTTGTTTTGGCAGCACTTGCTGCACCTCCCCCAGCCCACATCCCTCAGCTGCCTAGTACTACAGGGTCAGACTATAAGGTCACGCTTACAACCATAGCCTTTGGCTATAATTGTGCTGGGAGGGCTTTGCCCTCCAAGCTGGGACTTGTATGTGGCTTTGCTACAAGAGGACCATGCCCTCTGGTCAGTCCGAGGTTTGAACCTGTCCAAACGCTGTAGCCACTCTCCACAGTGTACCATGTACTTTTATAAAATCTGGGAAACTGAATTCTGAAACACATCTGGCCCCCATGATATTTGGATGATGAGTTGTGGTCTAATATAATTGACTAACATACATAATGTTTAAAAATAAAAATACTATAATGCCCTGAGTGTAAAATAATGAAGATATGAAAGAATAGCTGTTTATAAGAGTATAAGGTATATTTCAATATGTAAATGCTGGGGCAGGAAGACCTAAGAAATGAATTGGATACTTACCCCTAAAAGGTAGACTCTCTGAATGTGGCAATTCAAATGCAACTGAGAAAATTATATATACTTTTTTGCAACAAAAATACTACCAGTGTCATTGCTGTGATTTTACAAAATGATGAACAACTCTAGTAAAGTTCCAAATATTTAAAAATGCAGTCTTTCTCAATGTACTCCATAGTTGCATTCCTGGAAAACCTGGTGCATATAAAACCATGCAAAATTACTTTGTGTACATTTGTAAAACATAATTAGGTCTTGGGCTCAGATAATGACACTGAGGCTCTTTGCTTACGAGATACATGTTAACGAGATGTTTGAAAGTGATTCAGGAGGCCCGACGATTCTGTTGTGGGCAACTGCCTCACATAGTAGACAGGGGTCCTGGCTCCACATGTTAACCATGAGCAGCACTCCCAACTGGGTCATTATGAGAACAGAAATGCCCCTGACATTTCCACAAAGCCCCTGGGTGGTGACTGCAGGAGGGGAAGCAACTCCTCCCAGCCGCGTGGAACCACCCGGTGGAGGAAGCTTCCAGGGGCTGGTGCTGAGCCCACGGAGCCCAGGCTCTGGTCGAGCTGGGGAATCCCAGGCAAGTCCAGACTGAGCTGTTTGGATTTGAAGGACCTTGTTTACCCTGGAACCTAACCCTTAGGGAAACAGACTGGAATTACAGCCTGTTTTTTATCAGGTGTGCCAGAGGGGATCTGTGGCACTCCCATTGGCCCACCTACAGGAGGTTTTGGCTGCAAGCACCTGTCTTCCCAGCCAGGAAGGTGGAGCCTTCTTGAATGGGCTGATGGGCCACATGGTACTCCACTGATCAGGCGTCTGGGGTGTGTCACGAAACCTGTAGGCTTGGTGTCCTCCTTTGAGCCACTCCTCTAAGTTTCAATGTATCTTCATGTTTAAGAGAAAACACAGCAGCATTATTTACAATTAGTGGGCTGGTGCACAGATTCATGCACATTGAAAGGAAATTAATTAGAAGAAATATTTTAATATTGCTATTCACCCTTTCTCTATAATAGAAGTGTCATCCAAATTCACGATCGACAATGACAGATGGAAACACACGCATGCGATTGGCACCAGTGAGAGCTTTATATGTATTGTGCATGCTTGAGTCAACTTAGCCTTTTATAGATATAGAAAAAACTTGCTTAATTAGACCTTCTTTCTGATTTAGCTAAACTTTTTCCAGCCCCATGAAGCACCCCAACTTCTCTTTCAGATAATTGTCAGCAACACAGCAGTAAAATCAACATTGTTCCAATTATCTATGGGAACGTATGCACAGGTGACCCAGAGCGCCTCATTTGGATATACCAATACAGACGTCAAAGGGTACTTACTATTAGTTAATATGGCCGAGCTTAACCAAAAACTAAGGAGAGAGAGAGACACAGGAGATAAACAATGCAAGAAATCACCAGGTTTATTTACCAGAGAGCTGATGGGTTTCAGTCCTTGGCAGGCCACCCGGAGACACTCGCTGACAGAGACACATGGAGGTCGTCTAATATGCCACGGCAAGGAGCTCGGTCTCTTGACTCGAAGAGAGGCCTCTAGCAGTTTGGGCTCAAAGGCAGAGCAGGAATGGCAGTTTGGCAGTTTGGCAGTTTCCAAGGGGGAGGAGAGCGTCTTGTCTGTGGAGGATCAGACAGACGTCTAACTGCTGCTGTGAGAGTCCTTCTTTTATACCCCATGGGTGGGCTTCTTCAGTGTCTCATATCAGTGTGCTCCGGTGGCCTTCTGGGCTTATCAGGATACACATGCAGGGGGTTACAAGGTACTTATCAGGAGTGCACACGCAGGGAGTTGTTGGTCAGGAGTTACAAGTTATTTGTCAGGAGTTAACATGCAGGGCGTTATAAGTTACTTATCAGGGTTTCACACACACACACAGAAATTAAGTTCCTCTTCTAAGTAAAGTTTAAAATTCACTCCAATAAAAAAATGAAATTTGATTATACTATCTTATACTAACTAAACTTATTACTATAACAAACATGAAGCAGATTATTATTGTATATCACGCAGGGAGAACAAAGGGTAAAATAGTTAACTGCAGAAGTGTTTGACTATATTCTGCGCAGTGAGAAAACCTGAAGTCATTTTCAAGGTTTACCATTTCCTACTTCTTTTCAGTCGGGTCAAGTTTCTAAGCTTTATAAATCTCCGTTTTCCGGCTAATGAAAAGAAATTAGGATTCCACTGAGTCTCCTATCTACCTACTCCAGGACTTCTGTGAGGATCAAATGAGATGAGGCATGGGAAAATGCTTCACAGACATTTGGCTAAAGTGTGAAATGTTTCCACCTGTCTATAAAGCAGGTTGTGTTCCTGGCCTGAAGAAACTGCAAGGAGGCTAGTCGTTGCTAGGGAGAGGAAACTGGGTGTTGCTATGTGACATCATTACCCAGCACCCACATTGACTGTTTCCAGGCTGGGCTGGGCTGTGGGCTGCATTTTGCACCACGGGGTCTTGTCAGCATTGGCTGCAATTTGGTGGGCTGTTGCTCTGGGGTGGTGGCGGGGCCTGTGTCACATTTGGGGGAAACCGAGTGTTGCTTTGTGGGTGCCAGGTCTGCGGTGCCATTTCTCTGTGCACATCACAGCAGCTCCTGTGTTGACCATCTGCCACCTGGTGGTCAGTGTGTGTCATAGCAACTGGTCAGACGGTTGGACACTTAGCATATTAACCTTTTATATATATAGACTAGATAGCAAAAAGGTGGAGGCAACCCAAGTGTCTGTCCATCCAGAGGTGAATGCACAAACAAAATGTGGTGTATACATATAATGGAATATTATTCGGTCTTAGAAGGGACAGTTGTGACATGCTGAGGATATTATGTTTAGCGAAATAGGCCAGTTACAAACAGACAAACACTGCGTGATCCCACCAACTGCATTAGTCAGATTCAGAGACGGAAAATGGAGCGGTGGTTGCCTGGGGCTGCTGGCGGGCACAGGGGATGGGAAGGGAATGGTGAGTTGTTTAATGGATACGAAGTTTTCATTCTTACAAGATTAAAGGAGTTCTAGAGATGGATGGTGAGATGGTGGCTGCACAACAACATGAGTGTACTTAGTGCCACTGAACTGTACACTTTAAAATGACTGCATTGGTAAATTTTATGTTATTTGTATCCCACCACAAATAAAATTTAGAAAATAAACAAAAAGCAAAGGCTCTGATGGAATTGTTAACAAGCAAGGGCTCGCTGCCTGGTGCCCATAAAAGCCAATACTATAGTACTAGCTTTAAAAAATATATATGTTTTTTATTGATTTTAGAGAGAGTGGAAGGGAGAGAGAAACATTGATTGGCTGCCTCCTGCACATCTCCTACTGGGGATCGAGGCTGCAACCTGGGCATGTGCCCTGACCGGGAATTGAACTGGAGACTCTTTGTGCATGGGACATGCTCAACAAACTGACCCACACCAGCCAGGGCTGATAGCTTTTGAGGAAAGCAAAAAAGCTTTTATTGTGATGCCAACTAGCAAGGCGACAGGAAGCAAGGCTCAAATCTGTCTCTCTCCCAGACCCAGGGTTGGGGGCAAGATTTCAGAGGTCCCAGCACCGGATCTTCCTGGACAATGGACCCGCCCTCTGAAATGTTCCTGTCCTTGCTTCTATGGAGGGAGCAATTAAAGATTCAAACATGTCACATGCGAGTGGAGTGCCCACGGTTTAAACGTGGCTTCCAGGTCTTGTTAGAAACAGGATGGGACCGGTTTGAGCTGGTGTTGTCGTTACAGAGTGACCAGTAATCACAGCAGGCTCTGCTTGTGGCTAGGTGAGCCTCTCTGCGCCTCAGTTTCCCCATCTGTGAAACAGACAATGATTGCACTCTTCTCGAGGGGGAGGTGTGGGGTTCATGGAGACCATGTGTGTGAACCCTGGCACGGCGCCTGGCTGGCACAGCTCTCAGGAGGCGTGGTCACTGGGGTCATGCCACTGCTCACGGCACAGTCTTTCCTCCCAGACGCCCATAGAAGTATGTGGGGCTTCGCAGCCAGGTCAGGAGGACACTGACGGAGAAGAAGGACTGGGTCAGGATGGTGCATGTGTGACCTCCCGGGCCGCCTCCTCCTCACTCGGCAGCACACAGTCCCGGGGGCCCGGGGAGGACTGTTTCTGGCCCTGGTACCCGGAAACTCAAGGGTATTCCGAGCAACTTTGCTGTTTCCGGAGAAAGCCCTCCTCAGTGGACCCCCAAGGGACACTCCTTGGATGTACAACCTCCACACCCCACTTAGACTCACCGGGAGAGTTGGTCATTGCTGACAGCAGTAAGAGTTCATTGTCTTTGTTTTGATTAAACGCTAATGTGATTGGAAAGGCTTCCTGGAGCAGTAATTAATGACCAGCTGGAGTAGCTAGCACTGGAGGAGAAGCCAAAGGCACTGAGCCCCACTGGTCACTAGCCTCCAGGAACTATTAGACCTGGAGAGAATTCCTGGCCGGTACAAACTCTGAAATTGGTAGGAGGAAAACGGGGGGGGGGGGGGGGGGGGGGGGGCTCAGCAATTTCTTTTTGTGCAACGAAAGGTTAAAAGTGGAGCGTTGCATTGCACAGACACACTGCTCCTCTGGCTGCCGCATGCCTGCAACCAGCTGCACAGCAATTAGGCGCCTTGTCAGCGGGCAGCTGTCCCAAGCACCTGCACTGAGCCTGCAGCTCCGGCTCCTGCGGAAACCCTCAAGCTTTCACTCCACCTCATTTCCTTGGGAAGTGTTTCTAATTACACACTTCGTGCTGCCTGCTCCAGGTCAGGTCTTCTTGCATACAATGTACGAAATGCATAAAATCACAAAACAGCCAGGGCACCCTGGAGTGGCCCAAATTGCTACCTAAGCATTGCAGGGTATGATACTTTTGCACGAGCAAAAACACCAGCAAAGGAACAGCCTGTGCCAACAGCCTGTGCCTCCTCGGTAGCTCTAGGGGTCAGAACCACGGCTGTGTAACCACACAACTTTCAGCTCCAACTCAGGCGTGTTTATTAACTATTGTAGGTAGTAGGGTCTTTTGGATGATGGCCTGGGGTTTGCCATTTAGGGGACGTCTGGCAATTTAGTTTCCTGGAGCTGAAAACAGTCACCTTTGGACCCTCTTAGTTTAGGAAATTCTCCAAGATGTAAGGCAAATGAAATCAAGTTAAACCTAAATCCAGATGCTACTATTTGGATATTAAGTTTTTTGTTTTTTGGTGTGAGTGTGAGTGTGTGTGTGTGTGTGTGTGTGTGTTTAGTTGAGTAAATTAGAAAATTCTTTAGCTCTTGAAGAAGGGACAAAGTAGTTTCTAAAAGCATGGATTCGACTGGACTGGGGCAAACCCTGCCCCACAGAGGGGGTCTGTTCCCACCCCCTTCCCCACTCCACCCTGTGTTCCCTGTGGGACCGAGGGGTCCTAACTATTTGATCATCGTGTGGGCCCAGGAACTGTAGCCAGTTGAGCACCCAGGCAGTGCCCACTTGGGGAGGCTTGAAATTGATGCTCATGGAAAAACCTGTCCTGCCCCAACCCCACTCCCTAAGGAGTTACAGCAGGAAGTGGCGGCCTACAGAAATGGCGTTTGCTCCAGGCTCCTTCTGCCCACCATTCCCCCCACCCCCTCTCTAAATATTGAACACCCAGGCCTCCGTCCAGGGCAGATTCAAATAACCCTTCAGCCTCATTAGCAATCAAAGAAATTCTTAGTAAAACCGCAATGAAATAACATTTTTCTTTTATCAAATTGGCAAAGTAGCCCTAGCTGGTTCTGCTCAGTGGATAGATCGTCAGCTTGTGGACTGAGGGTCCTGGATCTGATTCCAATCAAGGGCACATGCCCGGGTTGGGGGTTCGATCCCCAGTAGGGGGCATACAGGAGGCAACCCATCAATGATTCTCATCATTGATGTTTCTATCTCTCCCTTTCCCTTCCTCTCAGAAATCAATAAAAATACATTTTTAAAAATTGGCAAAATAGTTTTATTAAGATAATATGCAATGCTGGCAAGACTAAGGAGTCTGAAATTGATGTTTAAAGGTGCATGTCAAAGCCTTCAACATGGGCATGCTCTGTGAACCAGCATTTCAACATCCCCAATCTGGGCCAAAGAATTTATTGCTGAGATTTGCCAGGATCTGAACACAAAGATGCCCCATGAAATACTGGCTTTAATAGCAGAAAATTGGGTTAATGTCCAGTAATTGAGACTCGGTTAAGTAAATCATACCACTACTCTTACTGATATAGCTATTTCAAATGCTGAAATGAAATATTTAATGAAGTGGAAACATATTTATCTTATATAGTTAATTTTTTTTTTACATTTTTATTGATTTCAGAGAGGAAGGGAGAGGGAGAGGGAGACAGAAACATCAATGATGAGAGAGAATCATTGATCGGCTGCCTCCTGCACGCCCCCTAGTGAGATTGAGCCCGAAACTCAGGCATGTGCCCTAACTGGGAATCGAAACATGAACTCTTGGTTCATAGGTCAGTGCTCAACCCCTGAGCCATGCTGGCTGGGCAGTTAATATTTTATAAAGTTAGTTTACACGGCAATGTAGACTAATTTAATTCATATATATATATTCCATAAACATAAATGTAATATATATATATATAAATATTATATATATATATATTATACATATATATTCCATAAACATAAATGTTCATAGAAGACTAGAAAAATTTACACCACAAATTTTAGGATTCTGGATTTTATGTTTTTCATCTTTTTTTTATATTTTCAAACTGTCTACACTAAGTTACATTCTTTTCTATTCAGGAAAAAATACCATTATTTTTTTTCAGTAGTGTGGAATTTGCCCCTGAAAGATAGCTGGGAAGGCCATTTCTGGCTGTTTCCTCAGAAAACATCCCAGGCCCCGGGCACACGTTTACAACAGCCCACTCCCTCCTGAGAATGGGGGTGGGAGTAATTTTGGTGACTGTTTGTACTTGTAGCTCGTCTTGCAGTAAATCTTTCAGGCTGTGGGAATAGGTGCTTGCATCCCATGGAGCTTGGTGACTATACCTCAGGTTTCCTGTGGAAAGGTCTGGGAGTGGAGGGCTTCGTTCATCTAAATGCCACTCCTACCCCATCAGGACCATTTCCGTTTCCTGGGCAAATGCCCTGCTTGATTTGCCGTATTTCCTCCAATCAGAAGTAAAAGGAGGGCACAGTGGTCCTGTGCACGGCATGTGGGGGTGGAGGTTAGGGATCCACCACATTATGTAGCAGAGCGACCACGGGGTGGATGTGAGACGTTGGGTCATAAGAGGGAAACACCGTTTACTGATCGTCTCCCTCGTTAAGGTCTCTGTTTTCTGGGAATACACAAACGCACCTGACAGGAATAGTCTCTAAAATGAAAAAACATAAACCTGTGGCCCAGCTATCATGAATTCCTCAGACTCTATTTCCAAAAGTAATTCCTACATAAAACTACCCCCTTTCACTTTGGGGACCACTAAAGTGAATATTATAGGACAGAAAAAAAGGAAAAAATTGTAAAAATGTGTGTTCAGATGCTTGCACCAAATATTAAAACCTGCCTGTCCACAGTGTAGAATCCCGCCTGCCCATAGTCTAAACAAAACATTTCTTTCACTCCCTGGTATTTTTTCCATGCTATTATTGCTATTATCAAAAGATTAGGCAATGTCTTAAAATGTGTGAATGGTTTCTTTTGGATTTAGGAAGCTTTGAATAACATAAATGAGCTCTACATAGATGCTTCTAGAAAGTTTATGACTCATCTCAGATGTTCCCAGGGAGTGGTCAGCTCCATCCCACCTCATGGGGCATATGACCATGAATGACGTCAGAGGGGCTATAATTCTCTCTCAACCTTCTTCAGGCTGAAACCTGGAAGTGCCACAGAGAACAGTAAAGTCAGTGACGCATCGGATTGTCCTCCCTTGCCTGCAGCCCCGCCCAGGAGGGGCCAGGACTAGGAGGTGCATTAGGGTCTGGAGCACCTCCAGAGGCTGGAGCTGGGGGTGAATACGGAACCAAAGAGGGGACATTTATTTAATGGTCTTCCCTTGTTTCTGTTCTTATTTCACTCTTGGACAAGCCAATGAAGGAAATGGTTTCCAATGACCTTTTCCATAAAATTATTTGCTTATTTAACTGAATTATCTCTAAAAATGTTAAAGGGCAATTTAATAACCGTGCAAAGTCCCCAACTCTCTCTAAATATAGCTCCCATGCTCTCCCGCTGCCCTGTGAGTTTTATTCCTCCACACCCCAAGTTCCCCCAGCCTGGCCAACTCTGGCCTTCTCTCTGATCCTTTTCTCATTTTTTTCAATGGATGTTTCCTCCTTCCTGGAGCACCTTGTTCTTCCCGTGTAAGTCCATCATCCTACCTTGGCTCTTCTCAGTTTCCTCCCTTACCCCTCACAGGAAGGCACAGAATCTGCGAGGAGAGGAGGCATTGTCCCGTTGGGTGGAGAACTCTGAGTATCAAATACAGTTCACTCACTTGGCAGGTGTCAGGCCCAAGACAGAGAGCGGGTATGTCACTTACCCAAAGCCACACAGTCCTCGAGGCGCAGAACCAGTCTTCAGACTCCCTCATTCCAAAGCTTGGGCTGTTTCCAAAGTCCAGGGGAGGCCGCCAGAGGCTCTGGTGGATGAGGAAGAGCTCAGTCATATTCAGGGGCAGCCACATCCTCTCCAAGTCCTGGTGTTGCATATGCTTTCGGGCCCAGGACAGTCAACAGCCCTCCTCCCAGGAAGCATCCTGGGGTGTGTGTCCCCAGAGAATCCACAGCGTCGTGTGCCCAGAAGCGTGCTTGTACTCAGAGGCCTGTACCTGCACACACCTGGGGGCAGTCACACGTTTTTGGTCAAGGGTACCCCCTGGAGCTGTGGAGGCCTGGCCCTGGCTGCACAGTTCCTGTATGTCCCACAGTGGCTTTCTGGAGGTCTTGAGGGGAAGGACTGGGATGTTTCCATGCCCTGCTGTGGTTCACAGCCCATGTTTGCACCGGAGCCCTAGCTTCTGATTCCTCCCGCCAGCTCTCACTGACACTTGAGGTGGGAACCAATAACTAAGCTTGGAACTCAGATTGTGTTATGAACCTAGAACAGTGATGGCAAACCTTTCGAGCTCGGCGTGTCAGCATTTTGAAAAACCCTAACTTAACTCTGGTGCCGTGTCACATATAGACATTTTTTGATATTTGCAACCATAGTAAAACAAAGATTTATATTTTTGATATTTATTTTATATATTTAAATGCCATTTAACAAAGAAAAATCAACCCAAAAAATGAGTTCACGTGTCACCTCTGACACACGTGTCATAGGTTCACCATCACTGACCTAGAAGAATCAACTTCTCTGACAGTTGAAAGTATTTCAAAGGTGCCGAGAAAAAGGCATCCCAAAAATGTATGTGTAAATATATGACCACAGTCTCTAGAAGTTACCATTATATAAAAGTCAAAAAGAATCCCTTTTAGGTGAGATTCCATAAGGCATTTTGGGGAGTGCAGGGGTGGGAGAGGGGAAGAGCAGGAATAGCGGAGACTTTAGGATTTGTATGGGAACAATGTAAGGGGAGGGGGATCTTCTCCCATTTCTTAGGTCTGTCCCCCCAACTTTGCTGGGCCCATCAGAGGTAGAACTCCACGTTTCCATGGCCAGAGGCCCTGCAGTTTGCTGGCTTGACCTCCTGGGGAGCTGGTGACCCATGGGAAGACCAGCTTCAGTGAGAAGGCAGCCTTGATCTCGAGTGAAACTCCGTGTGCTTGGGGTGTGGATGAGCCTGAGCCTACTACCGCATTTTTGGTACCCATCTTTGACCTGTGTGTGAAACCAGTGTGACTGCCCCCCACCCCGGGCATTGTGCAGACACAGGTGCTGTGATTCTCCTGAGACACACACCCCAGAGCGCTTCCTGGGAGAAGGGCTGAAAGCAGGTCGGCAGACAACTGCTACTGAAAAGTTCTGTAAGCACAGAAGGAAACTGAGAAAAACCCCTAGGGAATAAAAGTGACAAAAATAGGACTGAGGTACATTTTTTCCCCTTTGTTGATTAAGATATTACAAATGTGTCCCTATCCCCCCAATTACCCTCATCCCCCCAATCCTGCCCTCACCCTCACCCCCTGTTGTCCACATCCATCACTCATGCCTATATGCATGCATACAAGTCCTTTGGTTGATCTCTCCCCCTCACCCCCACCCTCCCCTATCTTCCCTCTGAGTTTTGAGCATCTGATCAATGCTTCTCTGTCTCTACATCTGTTTTTGTTCATCGGTTTATGTACATTTTTATGAGCAGGTATTTGAATATTAAATGTTGAAAAAAAGATATTTATTAATTGGAGATAAACTCTTCAAAACCACTTGAAATGTAAATATGGGACATGATCATAATACATAGGTACTTATTTCTCCCTTTGAAAGTTATTTTAAAACACAATTAGGAAAACAAAGCAGAAATTAATTAGGTTGGTGTTTCCTCCACATCACCAGCCCTCATGGAGAAGAGAGGGCTTGTTCTCTATGGGACGACGGGATCTGCGACTAGCCCTGGGTGAGAAGCGCTGGCACTTGGAGTGGCTGAGCTGCATCTTGGGGCCCAGGGGCTCTGGGGTGTGGATTGTGCTCCCTTTTGCTGTCAGACCCATCCCCTGCCTCTCACCGCTGCTCCCTGCTATTCCAGGCACCCTCACTTGTCCGGTTCCTGGCCCTCTGGCTTGATGGCCCAATGGAAGCGACTGGAAGATTGAAGTGAGGAAGGGAGAAGCCCTTGTCCTTTTCTCCCTCTGTCTACCTTGGACGGTGCCTCCGAGAATGGCGTCTGGCACTGGCGTCTGCCAGGCGATGCCAAGCCCTGGGCTGCCGTACCCACTGCTCCCTTTGCCTTCCGGACTCAAGAGCTCCCGGTGCTGCTGATCTCTGGTTCTGCACTCTCATCACTTACATAATGAATTCTCTATTCAACTCCCTCCCAAACACTCAAACTGGTTTCTGCTTTTCTCACTAGATCAGTGGTTCTCAACCTTGGCTGCACATGAGAATCACCTGGGAATCTTTTTAAAATCCTGATTTCTGAGCTTCATCCTCGGGAAATTCTGTTTCTTTGTTATGGGGTGGGGCCACCACATTAGTAACAAAGAAACAGAATTTCCGGAGGATGAGGCCCAGAAATCAGGATTTTTAAAAAGAGTCCCAGGTGATTCTAATGTGCAGCCAAGGTTGAGAACCACTGCACTAGATTCTGGCAACAAATTGATTATAATTAAGGATCCTGCTGGGAATGGCACGCCAGCTCAAATGAACATAGAGAGCGAGGCTATTGCACAGAGTTAGTGCACCATCAGATACATTTGTTGCGATGGCAGCGGTAAAATGCAGGAGCTGCATAACCTGGGGCTTGTTTACTCACAGAGATTTGGAGAGCATTGTAAGCATGCATCAAAAGAAAAACTAAAATCTGCTATCTTAATGATCCAGGCCTGATGGCTGACATCTGCGGGCTGTTGGTGTATCGTGTGGAGAAGCCACTTACTTGCGAAGGAGTGAACTTTTTGATTCCAGGAGCTGTTCTCTTGAGTAGAGAACATCCACATTTAATAAAACTCGAGCAAAGCCTGGATACAGGAGGATGCCTCCCATTGCTTTGTTAAGCACGATTGGGTAACGGAGCGAATATGATTTTTTAAAAACCACTCTGGGGTAATTATTAGCTGTTCTTTACATTTTAAAATTCTCCACTCTGTATTTATGAAGCCAGGACCATAATTTGTGAAATAAAAGAATTACCCGTTGCTATAGTTTTGTCACGACGGGGAAATCCTATGATAGAAGCCGGCATAGAACACCCGCCAGCTGTGCCCTGTAAAGAAAGAAGGCAAACGAGATGGGCTCGGTGTGGAGAAGACAAATTGCTGCTGAGTGAACGCCTGCAAACCTGAGATTGTCAATGAACAGAACGAGCAGTTCGTCCTGCCTGGACTGAACAGTGCCTGTTAAACGGGGCTTCGAAGAACGGTAAGGCCTTGTGCAGGCTGGGACCTCAGAAGACCAAGAGGGGGCGTGGAGAGCGCGAGCCCCAGCCAGGCGAGGCTGGAGTGGGGAGTGTGGGGAGGTAAGGCTGGCTTTGCTGGCCAGATTCAACAGGTTTCTCTTTCTTTTCTTTCTGTGAGCGACCACAGAAGTTTCTTGAATTGAGTGACATGATCAGATCCATGCTTTGCAAGCTTTTTGCATGTGCAAATTCAATAATTAATTGTTAAATTATATTCTTGAAAGATGATAATGGAACAGCAGCTTTAATTCTTCTGAATGTAATTATAGTGCTTTAGGTTGGGAGCATTTTCAAGGCAGGGTAGTGAACACCTATTGTTGGTTTCCTGGCAACCATGCATCCTTTTGGTGGAGAAATTAAAGGGTCACTTGAACATCTCGACTAGAAATCACTCAAAGGACAGTATGTTGCAAAGGAAACATTTACCTCATCTGTTCCCATAGCTTCCAGGGGATACATGTCCCGGTCAGAAGGGATGGTTACGGTTTGGGGTGAGGGTGGGACCCTGCTACTGCAGGGGAGTGGGGAGCACAGGATGAGGGAAGCTGTTCAGCGCTCTCCCATCATGCATGTTTCCATCAGAGGGTCCTCACAGAAAACTTAAATACAAAGCAATTAGCAGAGAGAGGCTCAGATGGTATGGGAGGCAGCAGGTTGTCAGATGAAATCTGAGAGTTAGATGCGGGTGAGGAAGGACAGAGACAGAAAGGGTGAAGAGACATCACTAAAACACTAAGCCTCCTTTTAGTAACCCTTAGAACAGTCCTGAAGGAAGTTGCTATCGTGACCAATTTATAGATGAGCAAACAGAGACCCATGGAAGTGGCTTGACCAAAGGAGCAGATCGGGACCTCGTCACTCTAGGGCAGTGATAGGAAACCTTTTGAACTCGGCGTGCCAGCATTTTGAAAAACCCTAGCTTAACTCTGGTGCCCTGTCACATATAGACATTTTTTGATATTTGCAACCATAGTAACACAAAGACTTATATTTTCGATATTTATTTTATATATTTAAATGCCATTTAACAAAGAAAAATCAACCAAAAAAATGAGTTCGCGCGTCACCTCTGACACACGTGTCATAGGTTCGCCATCACTGCTCTATGGTCACAGGGCACCAGCGCAGAACTCATTGGCTCATCTTGGTCACCATTAGCCAACTTGTACTGAGTCCATTCTCTGCTGATCTTCCTTGATCTCTCCTTGGTATTTACTCATTTCCCATTTTCTCCTCAAAACATTGCATAGGTTCTGTCCCCACCCTCCCACCGCCTCCACCTTTTACCTCTCCAGCTGCTCCTTGTAGCATCTTTGGCAGGCTCGTCTGCCTCTGGCCACCCCTTCCTCTAAGACAGCGGTTCTCAATCTGTGGGTCAAGACCCCTTTGAGGGTCAAACGACCCTTTCACAGGGGTTGTCTAAGACCATCGGAAAACACATATATAATTACATATTGTTTTTGTGATTAATCACGATGCTTTCATTATGTTCAATTTGTAACAATGAAAATACATCCTGCATATCAGATATTTACATGATGATTCATAACAGTAGCAACATTATAGTTATGAAGTAGCAACGAAAATAATTTTATGGTTGGGGGTCACCACAACATGAGGAACTGTATTAAAGGGTTGCGGCATTAGGAAGGTTGAGAACCACTGCTCTAAGAGGTGGCATTCCCCAGCGCTCCATGACCAGCCCCCTCTCTTCTCAAACCCTCTGCAGTTATTTGCCTACCGCCCTGGCTTTAACCTCCACTCACACAGAGCTGATGACCTGCAAATGTCGGTCTCTGCTTCCGACAGTCCGGCTGCCTCTAGTCCCCACTTCTCAGGATGTATGTGGATCTCCCACATCATTTCAGTATCAGAGAAGAACCCCTAAGCCACCACCTGACTCGAACTTCTGTATGAGCCTCACCAGGGGACAATAGTTTCAAAAACATGGCCCACTGCACCTCTGGGTTCCTTTCAGATCTCAGTGGTCCAAGTCTGTGATCACAGAATCTGAAATAGATCACCTACTAAGAAATTAAGACCAGCCCATCCTCTCCAAAAGGGAAAAATAAATCTTGATCTGTAATGTGCGTTTCAGAAACTGAACCGCAGCTTTGTCCCAGACGTGAGGTTTGGTCAGTAAACCTCTCACTCCTCACTCCCACCTTTCGCTGTCCCGGGTGATCTTTTTCTTGATTTTATCCAGTGAGAAGGGGGAACGAGGGAGAGAAGGGAGGTAAGGAGACCTTCCCTAAAGCCAGTTGCCTAGCAACAGTGCCCTCATCACCTCACACAGGTGTTAGTCTGTGATGTTCCATTTCTCCCTCTTTCTCTTAGGGCTGCCCTCAGTGTTTATTTTAACTAAATTTTACACATTAAAATTGGGAGGTAGGAGATGCATATAGCATGTTCTCATAGCTAAATATGGACTTGGCGAACCATAGAGAAATGCATGATTCTTCAAATATAGATGTTTTCTTTTGGCCATTACTTATTTAAATACTATTTATTGAATGTGTTTGCAATGTGTCTGATGCTCTGCAATGTATTAAGTTGAAAAATCTTCCACAGGAAGTTTTAAAAACAGAAATGAAACATCCAAGAAAGACTAAGAATTGCTGAGGGAATGGGCCTAAGCTGTTAGTTGGACATCCTTAGCACTGCCACAGTGGCGGGAGAGGCTCCTGCCACTGCCGCTGTGCTGGCCAGCCATGAGCTGGCTTCTGGTTGAGCAGTGCTCCCCCTGTGGAAGCACACTGACCACCAGGGGGCAACTCCTGCATTGAGCATCTGCCCCCTGGTGGTGAGTGTGCATCATAGCAACCAGTCATTTGCTGTTAGGGTCAATTTGCATATTACCCTTTTATTATATAGGATAGTCTTCTTCCTAGAATGTCTCACTTCTTGCCTACACCACCCTCTATAAATTTACATCCCAGTTTCTCGATGGCATGTATTGACTCTCTTATCTTCTCTCGGGTGAATACCCTCTTGGCACCAGAAAGTATTGTTCCCATGATCATGTTCTGGAGTTGTGGTGACCTCAGTCATTCAATGTAAGGACAAAGTTCTGGAAGATTCCATGTAGACCTTGTTTTGGTGAGATGCTCTGTGTGATGGTTCATCCCAATGTCTAGAGCTTTGGGGTCACTCTGCCACTGAGACACAGCTGTGCTGAGCTCACGGGCCACCCTGGTTGTTTTGACTGGGCATCTCTGTCATCTCCGAGTTGTGGCTATAGTGGTTTTGGGATGTTAAAGCTTCTCAGATGACAGGTCAGACTGTAAATACTCCATCTCCCATCACACACACACACACACACACACAGCCTAAGGAAAACACCAAAAGCTAATTGAAACTAAAACAATTGAAAGTAAAACAGTACAGACTGTGTTCTCTGCTGGAAGGCACAGGTCTTATATTTTGGCCAACTTATGGGAGCAGAAATTGAAATGATAGTAGCAAACAAAGAATGCATTTCAGATTGGTATTAATTAAACTAAAAGAAACATAATGGTATCTAAGGGAAAGATTATATATATATATATATATATATATATATATATATATATTGATTGTTACTGGGAGGATAAAGTCATATAAATCATTTACTTAAAATAATAATTAGCCCTGACCGGTTTGGCTCAGGGGATAGAGCGTTGGCCTGTGGACTGAAGGGTCCCAGGTTCGATTCTGGTCAAGAGCATGTACTTTGGTTTCGGGCACATCCCCAGTAGGGGGTGTGCAGGAGGCAGCTGATCAATGTTTCTCTCTCATCGATGTTTCTAACTCTCTATCCCTTTCCCTTCCTCTCTGTAAAAAATCAATAAAATATATTTTAAAAATAATAATAATTAATTTCAGCCAGTTACCTTCATGCTGATTGTCTGGTGTTTGCACAATGTCATAGGAAGCGCACAGAGGCAGGAATGAGGATAAATGGCACAAGGAGTTGTATAACTCTGAGCATGTCACCTAACCCGGTTCTAAAGGGACCTCTGATTTCTTCCCCTGAAAAGAAAGAAGAGAGGAGAAGAGTAAAGAAAAGAAAGGATGTGGTAGAGGGACCTCCAGGGAGATGTGCCATCATCCAGAGGCCTGAACTATTCGACCTCTAATGTACTGGCTCAGACTGTGGACTTGAACTGTGGTTCCCAGGTTTAAATCTCTTAGAGACCAGCTGTGAAGGGAGACAAGTAAATGGGAACACATGTTTTAGTATGATCCATGCTATGGTAAAAGTGAGACAGGAAAACAATGGGGTCAGGGAAGGCTCTCTGGAGGAGGTGGTATCCGATTTGTGTCTTGAGAGATTTGAAAAGTTGGCCAAAGTATAAGACCTGTGCCTTCCAGCAGAGAAAACAGTCTGTGCCCATGTGTGGGGAGGAATCAGGGTGGGACCAGCAAGAGATTCATGGTGCATGGAATAGGGGACAGGTAACCTGGATTTTAAAATGAATCTGAAGAAGAAAGGGAACTAAGTGAGGTGATGATGTGTTAATTAACTCAATTGTGGTGATCATTTCTCAATGGACACTACTAAATTACATTGTGCATCTTTAAAAAATCATGCTGTACAATCTAAATATATACAATTTTTATTTGTCAATCATTCCTCAATAAAGCTGGGAGGAAAAGAACTTGGAGCAATTTCAGAACAGAGGTTGTTCTATAGTAATCATAAGAGTCTCGTGTCAGGTAGCAGCCACCCAATTCTGAGTGGCACCGACAGGACTGCAGGGATACATGGGTAGAACCTGCTGATGACAGAAGTCGGCCCAGCTGGGCCAGACCAGCCGAGCTAGGCACTGGCTGAGAACACCCACCGACTCCTCGTGTAGAGGGACAGACAGGGACCTCCTGAGCCCTCTGAGTGCTTGTCGTGTGTTCACCTGTCATGCTTCAGCCAGGCGATGAGTAAACCATGACATGGTGCTCAATTCATGTTAGAGAAGCATGTGGGGTGGGAGATGCTCTCTGTGTGATACTCGTGCTACGCTCTCTGCTCCCCTCATCTTTTTATAGGTGAGGAAATTGAAGACTAAAAATAAGCCAAGTCACCCAAGATCACAGTGATCTTATTTGGTCTTATTTTGGTGAGCTGTGGGAAGAAATGACAAAGAAAAAAGATGGACTAATCTTCTAAAATAGAGTTAAGCAACCTTTTTCTTAAAGCACCAGAAAGTAAATACTCAGGGTCAGGAGCCATACAGTCTCTGCCATTGCAGCAAAAGCAGCCATAGACAGTGAAAGAATGGTCATGGCTGTGTTCCTATAAAACTTTATTCACAAAACAGACAATGACACTGAGATGGCTGTAACAATTTAAAAAAGAAAAGCAAGGTTAGAAAGATGTGGAGAAATTTGAACCCTTGTACATTGCTGGTAGGAATGTAAAATAGTGCAGCTGCTGTGGAAAATGGTTTGGCACGTCCTCAAAAACCTGGACACAGAGTTACTACATGACCTTGTGCCGCACCAGCACGGCCAAGGGTGAACCTGAGAGAGGGTGGTGAAGGGTTGAGAAAAGACAGAGAAGAGAATGAAAGCTGGGTCTCGGTGGGACGCTGCTTCTCTGATGGAGAGACAGTGACAGCGCCCACAGCCGTGTCTTTATTTTATAGCCAGATTCCACGAGACAAAGTAAGGGTGTGGTCAAGATGTTTACAACGTTCTCGTGGGTTTCAATCCTACTCAATTACATGCACCTGAACTCTATCAAGCCCACATCACTCAGGCACGTGGGGCCACGTGTTCGGACCATAGGTTCAAGCTTACAACTATAGCTGTTGGCTATAACTGTGCTGGGTGGGCCCTGTCCTCCAAGGTGGGACTTACACGTGGCCATGAGAGCACTGTGCCCTCTCATTAGTCGGAGGCTTGAACCTGTCCAAACACTGTAGCCGCTCTCCACATGACCTGGCAATTTTACTCCTAGGTATGTACCTAAGAGAATGAAAACAGTGACTCAAACAAGTACATGTACCCACATGTTCATAGCAGCCTATTCGCAACAGTCCAAAGGTAGCTATAGCCCAGATGTCCATCTATCGATAAACAAGTTATTGGATACATAGAAAATAGAATAGTATTCAGCATAAAAAGGAATGAAGTATCCACACACACCACTAAGTGGATCAACCTCCATTGTGCTAAATGAAAGAAGCTAGACACGAAAGCCTACATATTGTATGATTTCTTTTATATGAAAGATCCAGAATAAATAAATCCATAGACAGAACACAGATTGGTGGATGCCAGGAGCTGAGGGAAAGAGGAAATAGAGAGAAATCATTTCATGGGTACAGGATTTTACTTTGGAATGATAAAGATGTTTGGATTGAGATAGAGGTGGTGGTTGCACAATACTGTGAATTTACTAAATGCCTCTGAATTATTCACGTCAAAACAACTAATTTGGTTATGTGAATTGCACTTCAATAAATCTTTTTTTTAAAGGACAACAAAGTGTATAGATATGGCCCATAGACTATATAATATCCCAGTTCCTGTTGTAAAAGAGACAATATAATGGTTTAAAGAACAGGTTTTTTTTTGGCCAGGGAGGTTTGTTGTTATTATAATATCTATCTTGTTAAGGAACAGACATAAAAAAAATTTACAGGAGTAATATTCACAGCCAAGAATATGAACAAATGTGAAGATGCCTGCAAACCTAACCATGAGACTTTTGGACACATTTTAGACTAAATATAAATCCATTGGCCCTAACCGGTTTGGCTCAGTGGATAGAGCATCATCCTGCGGACTCAAGGGTCCCGTGTTCAATTCCGGGCAAGGGCATGTACCTTGGTTGCGGGCGCATCCCCAGTGGGAAGTGTGCAGGAGGCAGCTGATCGATGTTTCTCTCTCATCGATGTTTCTAACTCTCTACCCCTCTTCCTTCCTCTCTGTAAAAAATCAATAAAAAATATTTAAAAATATATATATAAATCCATTGAATCTTTTGGTAAAAAACAAGATTCAATGTTAAAGAGCTTTTTGCTATTTTTAGAGCTCACTGGACATCCCCCAGCCCAATTTTGGGAACAAAAATAAATATTTGGAGCTTTTTATCAACTTCCTGTTTCTAAAGAAGAATAACCTAGAAAAGACACATGTAAAATGTGCCAGAAGCTTTTGGAACATCAAAGAATTCCAAAGAAACTAGGGAATTAGTTCATTGTAAAAGAATCTGAAAGACTAGATAATTTTATTTAATAAACACACAGAATGACTCTTTCCCAAAGGAGATTTAAGGGATTTAATCAATTTTGGGTACAGTGACCCCAAAGCCATGTCTAATCAGGCTTGAAAACAAACTGTGTGAAGATTTGTGTGTGATGGAAAGATGAGAAATTCTCACGTGAAACTGGACAACTTGGCCTGATTAGGCTCACTGCTATTTTAAATTAATTTTAACAGTTGGTAGGCATGAGAGAAAGAGGCTATTTTCAGAGAAGAAGGTAGAAAAGAAATGATGTCTGTGATCTGACTTGTGTCCAGACCAGCTTCCCCGGTGATGGAGATGCTATGGTGCCATTTCACCAGAGGATAAGCCCCTCTGTGGCTTTTGCTCAAAGAATGGTCATGTGTAAACTTACCCTAGGATCCATTTGGGCTTCAAAAGAGCCGTTGAGACAAAGGCCTGCCTAACATTAGAATGGCTGTTCCTGAATGAGCACCTGCCTCCTAACCCAGATGCCTAGAGTCTTGCGGTGTCTCCTCCTTCTCCTGGACACACAGAAAGTCCTTAACTTACATTTCCATGTGAGTGAGTCTAAGGCAATGCGTGTTTCTATTTAGTCAATTTTAACTGTGTTCTCACGCTGAGGAGCAGATGGGAAAAGCGTATTTCTGGGCAGAAGCCTTCTTGGGTATCCTGAACTTTCACTTTCTAGGGGCTCCAAATTCTGCCCACGACTAAGGATGGCCCAGGAAGTGCCAACACTGGCTGGGGGACTATGCATGAGACACTCAGAATGAAGGGCAGATACCACAGCATTTTAGGGTTCTTGACCATGAAAGATTCACTTAGCTTTGCCTTCACAGCTGGGTGGAAAGAGGGCTATTGGTGATTCTTATTTTCTTTATGCCTTAATGACTTTTCTGCAATGGGATGCATTATTAAAAATCAGTTATGCCCAACCGGTTTGGCTCAGTGGATGGAGCGTCGGTCTGCGGACTGGAGGGTGCTGGGTTCAATTCCGGTCAAGGGCATGTACCTTGGTTGCGGGCACATCCCCAGTGTGGGGCGTGCAGGAGGCAGATGATGGATGTTTCTCTCTCATCGATGTTTCTGGCTCTCTATCCCTCTCCCTTCTTCTCTGTAAAAAATCAATAAAATATTTTTTTTAAATCAGTTAAAAAATTTAAAAATTGTGAAATTAGCCCTAGCTGGTTTGGCTGAGTGGATAGAGCATCGGACTGCGGATTGAAGGGTCCAGGGTTCGATTCTGGTCAAGGGCACATGCCGGAGTTTTGGGCCTGATCCCCAGTAGGGGCCGTGAGGAGGCAGCCAATCAATGATTCTCTCTCATCATTGATGTTTCTATCTCTCTTTCCCTCTGTCTTCCTTACTGAAATCAATAATATATACATATATAATAAAAATATAAGCTTTAAAAATTGTGAAATTAAAAAAAATAGCTTTCTGTCCATAATTACTTTCACTGGCCCAAGACTCATCCAAATTTGCACTAAATTGCCACCATTCTGAAACTGCTTCATAAAATAATTGCAATGGGATCGATGTGGTTCTGTTTTTGTTTTTTTCTCTATACAGCGATGGAGAGCTGGGAGGATCAGCTAGTCTGTCTCATGGGTGAGGACAGATTGCTACGCTTGGTGTGATTGAAAGAGACAGTTGGAATTGTTGGAATGTTATGTCCCTGTGTGCGGAGACACAGTCTTAGAAATAGTTGTCCTTTTGTACCACTCCCCACATCCTGAAACAAAAATACCACAGCTACTCTGTTCATTGTTCACAATCTGATCTCCCACATTTCATTGTGGAAGAATAGGAGAAAGGAAGGGATGGATAAATGTGGACCCCAGGGTACTGCGCAAGCATGGACTTCAAGGAGACACGGAAGGGAAGGAAAGGGGTTATTAAAATATATCTATTAAGCATATATAAATATGACATATGTTAAATATATTTTTTAAACACTCCTTTTCCTGCCTATCCGTGTCTCTCTGAAGCCCACGCTGATGCTATATCCTGGGGTCCGCATTCATCTGTCCATTCGTATTATACTGAGGCTGCCTCACTGCCTTCCAGATCATAGGTATGTGCTATTTTACAAGTTGTCTGTGATCTTCAACGCCCATTTTTATTTTTTTTTCTTGCTATAAAAATACATCTCTGGATCAGTATTCTAGTCTGGAGGAATGTAGAAATATTTCACTGTCAAAGAAAGTTGCTAGGCTGGCTTTCCTTTTGAGACTGTAATAAAGGGTCTAATCACCAAACCAGAGCCACTTAGCCAGCTGGTCATCCTGGTGCATGCCAGCCCCGCCCGCCTGCTGGCGCAGATGACTGAGTGAGTGGATGGGAGCTCCACACACCACAGGCCACAAGGCGATCGTGGTCTTGGACTCATCAGCTCAGAGTGCAGTTAGAATAATAATGATTCTCTCCTTTTAGATATTCATACATTGTGGCAAGATTATAATGTCAATGATCTAAGTTTCAAGTCTTTCATCAAGATGCTTTTTTGGGGAGCAGGGTTTCCTCTTCTTTCCTGAGCAGTTAGAATCCTTGCCAATGCACTCCCCTACCTCATGCCCTCTTTATTCCCCACAAGCGGTTTGAGACACATCACCTGCTTTAGTGGAACACATTCTTGTTTCTATTTACAAGCCTTCGAAAGTAAAGCATGTATCATGCAAGCAGTTCAGGTTTCTAGAGATGACCCATTGGAGCTCCATGGCATGTCACTGTTCTCATCTGGGTTTTACATATTTGGAGTCTCGCATCTTGCAACGAATGACTTTGATAAGCTGCCTGGGTCAACCAAGGGCTAGGACAGATGATCTCTCTTGTGCCCAGCCATCTGTCTCAGCCTGGCATCCTGGGAAGTTGCATGTTGGCGGAGTGCTCATGTCCCAACTCCTAACTTTGCAAGTTCAGATACTCAGTATCATCAGGTCCCCAGAGCGAATCAGGCTTTTGGAGTCCGATATCCAGAAACCAAACTCACAGAAGGCTGATGGATAAACGTACTTATGTGCTTATGAGGGTTAAATGAGAGAGTGGATATAAGTCTGTTTGGCCCATAGAGTAAGTGTCCTGTAACTTGGCTTTTACTTTATCCCGTGACCCATCAAACCAGCAGTTCTCAACCTGAGGATTAACAACTGACAAAAAGGCTAAGCCACAAAGCTTTATTCTGGAGGGGCGGGGCCAGGCTGGAGTGAGGGGCGGGGCCAGACCTGAGGCTGGAGCTGGTCTGGGACTTAGGGGCGTGGCCTCGCTGTGTGTCTTCAACCAAAGGACCTGCGGGCAGAGCGGGAACTGAGGCGAGAGGCGCGTTGAACCTGAGGGGAGCGGAGGGTGGACCTGAGGAGGGGAAGGGGCCCAAGTGGAGCCACACGGGGTTCAGGTACGAGGCAGGCACTGGCGGGCCTGAGGCGAGTGGTGGCCTGGGAGCAGCGTGGCCGGGTCCTGAGGTGAGAGGCCAGCGGCTCAAGGAGAGGCCGGCGGGCGTGAGGCTGAGGCTGAGGCTGAGGCGAGCCCGCGGAGGCCATGAGGAGAGGGGCACGAGGTGAGGGGGGCACAGGGGTGTGAGGCGTGAGGTGAGGGGGGCAGAGGCCGTGAGGTGAGGGGGGCACAGGGGTGTGAGGCGTGAGGTGAGGGGGGCAGGGGACATGAGGAGAGGCCTCCGGGTGTGAGGTGTGAGGTGGCGGGAACCCAGGTGAGGCGGCTCCGGGCGGCTCCCCTGTCGCTGGGACTTTTATGTCTCAGGAGCCACAGCCGCCCCCGGCCTCTCCTGTGGCTTCTTCTGCGCGGAGCCTCTGGGTGTCACTGTCCGCAGCTTGAAGGACGGTCTCTGAGGAATGGAGACGCGTTTCAGCTGCGACAACATGGCCCCGGGACTCGGTTGGTCCTGGACGCAAACAGTGTCGGCTGTGATCCCAGGTCCCGGCGGGTCCGGGTTTCTCCAGCTCCTCCTCATCCGCTGAAATCAGTGAGGATTAAAGGGGTAAAAATACGTAGATAGTTTAAGCTTCTGGATGTGAAGCTTTTATTTACCGTCCAAAGTGGGAATAAAGAGGACACAGCTGTGCCTCGTGCATGTTGATGTAGTTTCTTCCTAAGAGGTTTCCATGGCGACGCCTGGTGTCAGGAGGGAGGTGAGCCCAATGGCCTCAGCCTCAGACCTTAAGGTGCAGACAGGAGCATGTGGGCCCCCCACCCGTCCACGTCCCATTGGTTTGGGTTTTCGTATAAACACAACCTGCCGAGCATGCTGTGCTTTTCCTAAATATCACCCTGCCTCGCTGTTTCCCAAAGTGTTTGTATTCCAAATATTACCTTATTGCTTTTGCATTCATTTGTATGTAAATTAATGGAACAGCATAGAAGTGTTAGTAAATGACCCCAAACCATCAGTAAATTGTGTAAGATACAGATGTCTCCATAGATCAGTTGCGTCAACACGCCTCATAAAATAACTGATTTTGGGACACGGGACAAACAGTGGGTCACAGATAAAAGACAACCAGCAGGATTTTTCCTGACTTGAGAGGCAGGTGGACATCAGTGAGCCTTTCCTGTGGGACCACCACCAGAATGTGCAGCCGAGAGGGAGTGGAGGCAAGAGGCCCCATGAACCTGAGGGGAGTGGAGGTGTGGACCTGAGGAGAGGAAGGTGGCCCAACTGGAGCCTACACAGGTTCAGGGTACATGGCAGGCAGCTGGTGGACCTGAGGCAAGTGGTGGCCTGGGAGCAGTGAGGCCCGTTCTGAGGTGAGAGGTGAGGGCTGTGGAGGATGTGCGGAGAGGCCGCCGGGTGTGAGGTGTGAGGTGTAAGGTGTGAGGTGAGAGGTGAGAGGTGAGAGGTGTGAGGTGAGAGGTGAGAGGTGTGAGGTGAAGGGTGAGAGGTGAGAGGTGTGAGGGGAGAGACGAGGGCTGTGGAGGACGTGTGGAGAGGCCGCCGGGTGTGAGGTGAGAGGTGTGAGGTGAGAGGTGTGAGGTGTGAGGTGAGAGGTATGAGGTGTAAGGTGAGAGGCGAGGGCTGTGGAGGATGTGTGGAGAGGCCGCCGGGTGTGAGGTGAGAGGTGTGAGGTGTGAGGTGAGAGGTGAGAGGTGAGAGGTGTGAGGTGAGAGGTGTGAGGGGAGAGACGAGGGCTGTGGAGGACGTGTGGAGAGGCCGCCAGGTGTGAGGTGAGAGGTGAGAGGTGTGAGGTGAGAGGTGAGAGGTGAGAGGTGTGAGGTGAGAGGTGAGAGGTGAGAGGTGTGAGGTGAGAGGCGAGGGCTGTGGAGGACGTGTGGAGAGGCCGCCGGGTGTGAGGTGAGAGGTGTGAGGTGAGAGGTGTGAGGTGTGAGGTGAGAGGTATGAGGTGTAAGGTGAGAGGCGAGGGCTGTGGAGGACGTGTGGAGAGGCCGCCGGGTGTGAGGTGAGAGGTGTGAGGTGTGAGGTGAGAGGTGAGAGGTGAGAGGTGTGAGGTGAGAGGTGTGAGGGGAGAGACGAGGGCTGTGGAGGACGTGTGGAGAGGCCGCCAGGTGTGAGGTGAGAGGTGAGAGGTGTGAGGTGAGAGGTGAGAGGTGAGAGGTGTGAGGTGAGAGGTGTGAGGGGAGAGACGAGGGCTGTGGAGGACGTGTGGAGAGGCCGCCAGGTGTGAGGTGAGAGGTGTGAGGTGTGAGGTGTGAGGTGTGAGGTGAGAGGTGTGAGGTGTGAGGTGAGAGGTGTGAGGTGTGAGGTGAGAGGTATGAGGTGTAAGGTGAGAGGCGAGGGCTGTGGAGGACGTGTGGAGAGGCCGCCGGGTGTGAGGTGAGAGGTGTGAGGTGTGAGGTGTGAGGTGAGAGGTGTGAGGTGAGAGGTGAGAGGTGTGAGGTGAGAGGTGTGAGGTGTGAGGTGAGAGGTGAGAGGTGAGAGGTGAGAGGTGTGAGGTGAGAGGTGTGAGGGGAGAGACGAGGGCTGTGGAGGACGTGTGGAGAGGCCGCCAGGTGTGAGGTGAGAGGTGAGAGGTGTGAGGTGAGAGGTGAGAGGTGAGAGGTGTGAGGTGAGAGGTGTGAGGGGAGAGACGAGGGCTGTGGAGGACGTGTGGAGAGGCCGCCAGGTGTGAGGTGAGAGGTGTGAGGTGTGAGGTGTGAGGTGAGAGGTGTGAGGTGAGAGGTGTGAGGTGTGAGGTGAGAGGTGTGAGGTGTAAGGTGCGAGGGGAGGGCTGTGGAGGACATGCGGAGAGGCTGCCAGGTGTGAGGTGAGAGGTGAGAGGTGAGAGGTGTGAGGTGAGAGGTGTGAGGTGTGAGGTGTGAGGTGAGAGGTGTGAGGTGTGAGGCGAGGGCGGCAGAGGATGTGAGGAGAGGCCGCAGGGTGTGAGGTGTGAGGTGTGAGGTGAGAGGTGTGAGGTGTGAGGTGTGGGGTGTGAGGCGAGGGCGGCAGAGGACGTGAGGAGAGGCCGCAGGGCGTGAGGTGTGAGGGCCACAGGGGAGGCAGCTCCAGGCGGCTTCCCTTTGCCGCTGCGACTTATTTCTCAGGAGCCACAGCCGCCCTCCCAGGCTCTCCTGTGGCTTCTTCTGTGCTGAGCCCTTTGTGTCCCGCTGTCCCTGGCTTCAGTGGGCGTTCTCTCAGAAATGATGTGTTTCGCCATAACAACCTGTCCAGAGCCTGCCATGTGGCTCAGTTGGTTGCCACATTGTCCCGGACACAATGTTGTTGCTTTTATCCCAGGCGTGTCAGGGAAGCGACACATTGATGTTTCTCTGTCAGATCGAGGCCTCTCTATCTCCTCTTTAATGTCAGGGAAGATGAAGGGGGAACCGTGTGCAGATCCTCACACGCCTACAGCGGGTCCTCATGGCATCGGCTCCCAGAGGGTCATGTTCTCTGCAGGGAGTGCCCTGTCTCCTCTCTGAGCCCGTGGAGGCTGTGGTGTGGCGTCCAGTGACTGCCCCGCAGCGCAGCCCGGAAGCCCAGGAAGCCCAGGAAACGGGCAGAGAGACTGCCCGCTGCTCAGGTGGCACCGTGTCCCTGAGGCCGCCCCATGTGCCTCAGCAGACACGTAGGGGCACCTCCATAGTCCGGAGGCCTTGCCACAAACCATGAGGCAGAACGAGTGTCCGCCTGCAGAGGACCAGCGGGGGGTGGCTGGTGTGGGAAACGGTGTGTTTTGTAGTTTATTGTGTGTTGTAATGTAGTGAGAGATTGGGTGAGGAGTGGGGTTACTGAACACAGATTTATTCATGCTTTGCTTCATCTTTTAGAGGAACTAAAGACATTGGGACTATTAGCAAACATGTCCTGTGGAACGTTAAAAAATTGTACTATGAGAAAGCATATTTCTAGAAAGGAGTTTGTTCATGCATTTACCAATCTAAAGAATACTGGTGTCACAGACAATTCACATTTCTTATGAAGGGGTCACTGTTTTGCCACCTGATGCCGATACCTGGAATCTTGATCATAAGCTGTTTATCAAGAACAGGACTCAGAAAGAACCTTTGGCCCCGCCCCTTTTCCTGCCAAGAAAATGCTCTTCTCTGCTGCCTCCCTAGTGTGCATAGTAGGAATAGCATCTCCTAAAGCGCCTGCTCATGTCATTTTGCAAGGTTAGCTAAAGAAACATTTGTGGCCATAGCTGGTTTGGCTCAGTGGATAGAGCGTTGTTGGCCTGCAGACTGAATGATCCCAGGGTTTGATTCTGGTCAAGGGCACATGTCCTAGTTTCGTGCTCGATCCCCAGTGTGGGCCATGCAGGAGACAGCTGATCATTGATTCTCTCTCATTATTGATGTTTGTAGCTCTCTCTCCCTTTCCCTTCCTCTGAAATCAATAAAAATATTTTTTAACATAAATAAAGTAACATTTTTGATACTGAATGAATTTATCAGTGAAATTTGAAACAATCTACTAATTTAGCTCCTGGATGTAAAACTTTTATTTATCGTTCCAAAGGTGGGAATAAAGAAGACCAAAGTTTTGCATTTTGCATGTTGATTTTAAACTGGTAGTTAAGAAGAAAGAATTTAAGAAATAACCTTTTTCCTAAGAGATTTCCGTGGAGATACCTGGTTTTAGGAAGGGAACGTTATCCTAATTGCCTCAGCTTTAGACCTTAAGGCTCCAAACAGGAGCGTGCTGACCACCCCCACCCATACATGTCCTATTGCTTTTGTTTTTGTTTGTTTGTTTTTTTACAAACACAACCTGCCAGGTGTGCTGCGCTTTTCCTAAATATCACCTTGCCTCACCATTTCCCAAAATGTTTTATATACCAAATATTTAATCATCGTTTTTTGCATATTTTGTATGTTAATTAATGGAGAAGCATAGAAGGTTTAGTAAATTACCCAAATCAATCATTAAATTTTGTATGATAAAGATGTCTCCTTAGATCAGTTGTGTTAACATGCCTCATAAAATAACTGGTTTTGGGACACGGGACAAACAGTGGGTCACAGATAAAGGACGACCAGCAGGATTTTTCCTGACTTGAGAGGCAGGTGGACATTAGTGAGCCTTTCCTGTGGGACCACTTTTCATGGACACGTCCTGCATGCTGAACACCAGCATCTGGAGCACCGCTTCCCTGTTAGTCCACTGAGCTGCACGCTCCCATCCTGTAGTCTCTCTGGAGGCACAGCCAAGGTGCTGAGGCTCAGTCTGTCAGCAATGAATGTTCTAAGCTATGAAACAGGGTGATTTGTCCTGGCTGGTGTAGCTCAGTGGTTAGAGTGTTGGCCTGCATCCTGAAGGGTCTTGGGCAGCAGTTCTCAACCTGTGGGTCGCGACCCCTTTGGGGGTCGAACGACCCTTTCACAGGGGTCACCTAAGACCATCGGAAAACACATATATAATTACATATTGTTTTTGTGATTAATCACTATGTTTTAATTATGTTCCATTTGTAACAATGAAATTGGGGGTCACCACAACATGAGGAACTATATTAAAAGGTCGTGGCATTAGGAAGGTTGAGAACCACTGGTCTTGGGTTTGATTCCCAGTCAAGGGCATGAGTCTGGGTTGCAGGTTTGATCCCCGGTGAGTATGGGAGGCAACCAATCAATGTGTCTCCTTCACATGGATGTTCCTCTCTCTTTCCCCCTCCTTCCCTCCCTCTCTCTCTGAAAGATCATTGAAGAAAATATCCTTGGTTGAGGATTAACCAAAAAAAGGTGTGTGTGTGTGACTTTTGCAATTTACAGAATAAAGACCCCGAGAGGTCTGTTCTGTGTTGAAAAGAAAATAGCTTGTAAACGTTAGAACCAGGCTCAGGTAAATTCCAGGGACCCAAAGCATAGGAGTTTCCTCTCAGAACTGCTGGGATTACACATGAAAAGTTGCATATTCCGAAAGGAGCCACTTTGGGCTAAACAATTAGAAAGAACTTCTAGTCTCTTTAGACTAAGAGACCAAGGTTGGTGAGCAAAGGAAAGACTTGTGTTGTCACCACAATAGTCTAGCTTATTGTTTATAAACTAGAGGCCTGGAGCACGGGATTTGTGCACGGTGTGTGTGTGTGTGTGTGTGTGTGTGTGTGTGTGTGTGTGTCCCTCAGCTTGGCCTGTGCCCTCTTGCAATCTGGGACCCCTCGGGTAGTGTCCCTAGGCCTGGCCTGCGATCAGGGCCTATTGGTGCTTTGCTTTCCTTTCCCCGGCTACTGGCAGCTTGCCCCGCCCCCACCGCTGCCACTGCTTGCCATCTGTGCAGCGCTGCACCCCCCTTCCCTGCCTCCAGTGGCCTCCCTCTGCAGGTGACAGGCGTGGGGTGTGGTGGCTTGGCTGGCCTGGGCCTCCCTCTGCAGGGCGATTGCTGGCTGGCCCCGCACACCTGCCACAGTGTTGCTGACCAGTGGCCCGGGCCTCTCTCTTTGGGGCAATCAATCATGGAGCCCCCCCATCAATCGCCCCACAGAGGCCTGGGCCTCCCTCTGTGGGGTGATTGTGGGGCAATTGCGGGGCCCCCCGACCAATGGCGTCGCACTCACCTTGGCTGGCCTGGCTCCAGTGTGTGTCATAGCATGGTTGTCCGGAAGGTCGTCCAGATGGTTGTTCTGCTGTTCGGTCATTCATTTGTTTTGCATTTTATGGTTTTATTATTATAGATTATCCCATGTTTTCCTCTAGAACATTTTTTCCTAAAATGAAAATGCCTTTGTTGCAGTTTACTTAAATAATGCAGAAAAAATAAAATTAATTCAAAATTCTACCCCAAGAGTAAAAAAAACCAACCTGCTATGGTTTTAAGTATATCCCCCTTCAGACATCTATACATGCACATATTTCCTTTGTTCTGTTTTCTCTTGATTTATTTTACTGTTTTAGGTATATACATATATTGATTTCAGAGAAGAAGGGAGAAAGAGAGAGAGATAGAAACATCAGTGATGAGATAGAATCATGGATCGGCTGCCTCCGCATGCCCCCCACTGGGGATGGAGTCCACAACCTGGGCATGTGCCCTGGGATTAAACTGTGACCTCCTGGTTCACAGGTCAATGCTGTGAACTGAGTTGCACCAGACAGGCTAGGTTCCTAATATGGATGCAAAACATGTAAAATTTCAGCTTTTATTCCTAATATGTGCATATATGAGTCCACATTTTTTTATCATAAGTTTTGGTATGAACTATTATCATTCAGTTGAAATTATTTTCTAACTCGAATTGTGATGTATTTTGTGGGTTATTTAGAGGTGTATTTCATATCTTGTAAATATTAGGAGTTTCTAGGTACCTTCTGTTCCTGATTTCTAGATGAACTGCAATGACATCAAGAAACATACTGTATATAATTTCAGTTCTTTGAAGTTTGTTGAAACTTGCTTCATAGCAGTGCATGGGCACATAAACTATAATTTTTTTTTTTTTTGAACATCAGTACCCAAAGAATGTTAGAGTTAATTAGATTTTTTTTTAAATCTTTATTGTTCAGATTACATTTGTTCCTCTTTTTTTCCCCCCACATAACTCCCCTCCTCCCAGTTCCCGCCCCACCCTCCGCCCTCACTCCCCACCCACTGTCCTCATCCATAGGTGCACGATATTTGTCCAGTCTCTTCCCGCATCTCCCATTCTCCTTTCCCCCTCAAGAATAGTCCGTCCATTCCCTTTCTATGTCCCTGATTCATTATAATCACCAGTTCATTCTGTACATCAGATTATTTATTCACTTGATTCTTAGATTCACTTGTTGATAGATGCATGTTTGTTGTTCACTATTTGTATCTTTACCTTTTTCTTCTTCCTCTTCTTAAAGGATACCTTACAGCATTTCGTATAATACTGGTTTAGTGGTGATGAACTTCTTTAGCTTTTCCTTATCTGTGAAGCTCTTTATCTGACCTTCAATTCTGAATGATAGCTTTGCTGGATAAAGTAATCTTGGTTGTAGGTTCTTGCTATTCATCACTTTGAATATTTCTTGCCACTCCCTTCTGGCCTGCAAAGTTTCTGTTGAGAAATCAGCTGACAGTCGTATGGGTATTCCCTTGTAGGTAACTGAGTTTCTTTCTCTTGCTGCTTTTAAGATTCTCTCTTTGTCTTTTGCTCTTGGCATTTTAATGATGATGTGTCTTGGTGTGGTCCTCTTTGGATTCCTTTTGTTTGGGGTTCTCTGCGCTTCCTGGACCTGTAAGTCTATTTCTTTCACCAGGTGGGGGAAGTTTTCTGCCATTATTTCTTCAAATAGGTTTTCAATATCTTGCTGTCTCTCATCTTCTGGTAGCCCTATAATTATGATGTTGGTACGTTTGAAGCTGTCCCAGAGGCTCCTTACACTATCTTCGTATTTTTGGGTTCTTTTTTCATTTTGCTTTTCTGGTTGGGTGTTTCTCACTTCTTCGCATTTCAAATCTTTGACTTGATTCTTGCCCTCCTCTGGTCTGCTGTTGGGAGTCTGTATAATATTTTTTATTTCAGTCAGTGTATGCTTACTTTCTAGATGGTCCTTTATCACACCATCGAGGGTCTCATTAGATTTCCTGTACATCTCATCAAGTTTATCGACAGACTCTAGAAGCCTCTTGAGAGACCTCAAAAGTGTGGTTCTGAACTCAATATCCTCCCCTGATAGTTTTGTCCTGTTTCTTTGTCTCCGCATTTTTTACGCTTTCTTGGTACACCCCCTAGTAGTCTTTGTGCGCAGTCTTCTTGTAGTTAAGCCCTGATTGTTGTAGTTAATACTAGAGGGATTTCCATAAACTATAATTGAAGTGTACTCCTCTGCTGCCACCTCGTGTGCAACTTGGGAATAACACCTTCATGCCTTTCAGCAGGAAAGGTTGGATACAGTGTTTTCTCTGAATGTTGAATAGTTTGCTGCTCAGGTTGTTGAAGTTTTTTACATCTTTACTGAGGTCTTTGTGTGAGGCTATTGGTTCTGAAAGAGGTATGCTCTGTCTCTGAGGGAGAGAGGTGTGTTAAATGTATTATTATTATTATAATTTGATTATTATTATAAAAGTATTTAGTTTCCCTTGTAGCTCTGTTCTGTGTACTTTGATTTCATGTTATGAAGTGCTTGTGAATGTGGATCTTCCTGGTAAAATGAAGTTATTGATCTGAAGTGCTCTTTATTTATATTGATGCTTTTTGTCTTTAGGTCTTGTGTGTTATCATATAATTTTCATTTGGTTTATGTTTGCTTAATGTATCTGTTTCCATTCTTTCACTTTTGATCTCTTTGTGTCCTTATGTTTTAGGTAGCTTTCAGTTTTTTATACTCGTTATGAGTGAAATTGGTTGATTTTGTTTCAATATTTTTTTCCCATTCAGTTGTTCTAACACCATTTCCCACTGGTCTAAGGAGATATTTTTATTACATCAAATTTCCATATGTATTTTAGTCTATTACTGAACTTTGTATTCTGTTCCATCAACTTTTCTTTTCTCAGGACATTACCCAAATTTTTAAATTACTGTAGCTTTATAATACAATACATTTTCCTATCTGGTCAGTGCAGCTTTTAATCATTCATTTGCTTTTTCAGAAGTTTCCTTTATTATTTTCAAATATATGTTTATTGATTTCAGATATGAAGGGAGAGGGAGGGAGAGAGAGAGAGAGAGATAGAAATATTAATGATGAGAGAGAATCATTGATTGGCTGCCTCCTGCACACACCCCACTGGGGATCGAGCCCACAACCTGGGCATGTGTCCTGACTGGGAATCAAACATGACATCCTGGTTCATGGATTGACGCTCAACCACTGAGTCACACTGGCCAGGCTCCCAGGATTTCCCTGATACTCATATCTTACCCCTGCTCTCCATCCTATAGTTTTTGAGATCACCTAACGAAAATTAACATGCCACATATCCTGCACTCTTCCTAAATATCACCCATTTCACCTCCACAATCTAAGACTGTGGTCCCACATTTTCTGTTTCTAATATTATCTTACTAGAGTCCCAGTGCATGAAATTCGTGCATGGGTAGGGTCCCTAGTGGCTGCTGGCTGCCAGCCGGGGCGCTTCCCTTCCCCCAGTTGCCTGCCACTGCCAGCCCTGCCCCCTGGTTGAACTCCTGGTCCAACTCCCAGTTGAACTCCCAGTTGAGGGGACTATTTGCATATTAGGCTTTTATTAGATAGGATTGTCTTTGGCATTCATTTGTATGTGAGTTTTCCTTGTGCATGTATTAGATGTAGTGCATCTCTTGTCAGTTTGATCATGTTAACTTGGTTATTAGCCCAGGTGTTAGAATTTATGAGGTATGAGGCAAATAATTACTTTGTATTTATTTATTTTTTCAAAAAAATATATTTTATTGATTTTTTACAGAGAGGAAGGGAGAGGGATAGAGAGTTAGAAACATCGATGTGAGAGAAACATTGATCAGCTGCCTCCTGCACACTCCCCACTGGGGATGTGCCCGCAACCAAGGTACATGCACTTTACTGGAATCAAACCCGGAACCCTTGAGTCCGCAGGCCCACACTCTATCCACTGAGTCAAACCGGTTAGGGCAATAATTACTTTTTAAATCTCCCACAGTTTTGAAGAGCCAGCCTTGTGAAATTATCGTCTGGGACATGGCTAACTTCTCACACTGCTTCAGCCAAGAGATCATGGACACCTGCCAGCAAAGGTAAGCATTATCATTATTTTTTCATTCTGTTAGCCTTATGTGTGTGGCACTGCAGGATTTGGTAGAATTTTGAAGTTCTGGAATTATTTTTTTCTCTTATACATTGACATTGGCATGAAAAAAAAGTATTTGTGAAACTAGCTTCTTGGACTTAGAGTGACATGGGTTCTCTTTATTGAATCAAGGGTTTTTGTACAACGTGAGAATCTGGTTCAATTCATGCATCTGGCATCTGGCAACTGAGGTCTGGAGTCTGTCTCCAACTCCGGATTGTGGCTAATGCGTCTTAGTCACAGATCCCTGCTATATGTCCAGGGTCTGTGGTTTTAGGTCAAATATGTATTTGGGTATGTGTCTGGGGTTTTGGGTCTCTTTGGGTGTGGCTTTGTGTCCTGGGTTCTGTGTGGCGTCCGAGTGCAGCTATAGATTCAAATTTTGGTGTATGGAATCTGGTCTTAAGAATCAGCTGTCAGTCTCTGGCATCTGGTTTCTGGCTTTTGTGCTGCATAGTATGTTTGAGTCAGGGGAATCGCTTCAAGTTTCAATCCCAGGGCCGGGGCGTCTAGGTTTTGGCTTATGGTCTGCTGTAGGATCCCTGTTCTGGAGTCCAGGGTGTGTGTCTGGGGTCCTGATTATGGCTCTGGCATCTAATGTCTGTCCACTGATGGTCATGGCGTTGAATTCAACACTAATAAGAGTTCCCAAGTTTATCGAGTTGTGGCTGGTTATGGAAAAGCTAGGAAAAGTCCTTGGCAAGTGGAATGGAAAATCTGAGACTCTAACAGGGCCTAGTAATTTATAGGCACAACTAATAAATTATAAAAACGTATCTTCCCTAACCTAGGATGCTTAGAAGCAAATGGGGTACACGTTCCAGACCATGTCTGGGCAGATCCACCTTGGTTCAGATCCCTTTCCAGTGACATTTTTAAAGGTGAAACTGATCAGAGAATGACTCTTATCACTGTTTATGCTCTTTGTAATGCATCAGCATAGCAAAGGACAGACTTGGAGAGTTGATAAATATGCTATTGAGATATTCCATTGAGACCTCCCCTAAAATTGTCACCTTTAAAGACCAGGTCAAACCTTGCCCTGGTCCTTTTGACTCAGTGGATAGAGCATCAGCTTGTGGACTGAAGGGTCCCGGGTCTGATTCCGGTCAAGGGCCCTGGTTGGGGCTTGTGCAGGAGGCAACCAATCAATGTGTTTATCTCACATCGATATTTCTCTCTGTTCTGTTTTTCCCTCTCTCTTCTATTCTCTCTAAAAAGCAATGAAAAAATATTCTTGGGTGAGGATTAAAAAACAAAACAAAACAAAGCAAGTAAAACCTTTGCCCTACCCATTGTGACTAACTTGGTTGAGTATCGTTCCATGCATCAAAAGGTCACCTGTTCAGTTCCAGGTCTGGATACATGCCCAGATTGTGGGTTCAACAAAAGGCAACTGTTTGATATACCTCTCACATGGATGTTTCTCTCTTTTCCCCTCTGTTTTCCTATCTCTGAAGTCAATAAAACTGTATTTAAAAACCCAAATAAATAAAACAGATAAAACCCTTAAAACAAAGGTGTGTGTTGTTCCTCACTCGTATGTCTTTCCTTCTCTTATTTCCTGTTTTTACTTTGTTTCTCCTAAGCTGTAAAGGTCCCAGTTCCTGTGAGACTTGCAATGGGGGAGCAGTGGGCAGCGGCACCTCGTCTGGGCTAGCTCCCTGAACCTGTTTCCAAGGGCCCCTTGAAAATTGTCTCTTTTATTTTAATTCCTTCCTGTGTTTCACTCTGTGGATGAAAACAGGCCCCTTGCTAACCTGACAAGGTTAGAGGTTATCAGAACCCAGGCTATGAGGTGAGACAGGAAAAATGGGTGCCTGGTTTTTAAATTTGGCTTTTCAATTTGAATTGTTTTCTGAGAGTTTGAACAAATGCCTTTGCTGTGTAAATGAGAGCTGAACTAGTTCAGCTCCTAAGATAAGGGGCACCGTCCTCTCTCCAGCCTGAATTTCTCATGCTCTTAGGAAACTAAAAATCTTGGTGGAGGTGTCAGAGGTCATTCCTCATGACCCGTAAGGGCTCCACAGGGAACCTCCAAGTCAGCTCTAATGAAGAAATTGACTCATCCAGGGACGCGCGTATAAAGGTTGGTCACCTAGTGCTCCCAGTCCTCACGGCTGTATTAGGCAGCTGAGGAGAGAAACCGAGGCACAGAAGAGGGTTGAATACCACTCAAGGGCTGAGAGCCTCGAAGAGCTCAACCTATAAGCTGCACACTTGGACCCACTACATAGCCGCCCTAGAGAATTTGCTCAGACTGCCAATGTTCAAAGAACCCCACTGCAATTTACATGGGAAATTGTGCCTCCAAGGCTGGAAATGCCCAGATCCCAGCCTTCAAGAATACTCCTGATAGGAATCCTATTACTGACAAGCACTTTACAGAAATAAGGTGATTTCACTAGAAATCTCATCTTAAAATGGCCACAATGCAGGGATCTTTGGTTGCCTAAATTAAAAAAAAATTAATACAAATCCATGTAGGCAATAATGGTTACTTAATTTTTCATTATCATTGAAAGTCTAGCTTTCCGAACACTAAAAATTCTCATACGTTAAATTACTGTAAATTAAAAAAACATAAAATATGGGCATGCATCCCTGGCTGGCATTGGTCAGTGGTTAGAGCAGTGATGGCGAACCTTTGGAGCTGGCCGTGTCAGCATTTTGAAAAACCCTAACTTAACTCTGGTGTTGTGTCACACAGAGACATTTTTTGATCTTTGCAACCATAGTAAAACAAAGACTTATATTTTCGATATTTATTTTATATATTTAAATGCCATTTAACAAAGGAAAGTCAACGAAAAAAATGAGTTCGCGTGTCACCTCTGACACGTGTGTCATAGGTTTGCCATCACTGGGTTAGAGCATCGTCCTATGCACCAGAGGCTTGCAGGTTTGATTCACGGTCAAGGGTACTTACCTGGGCTGCAGGTCTGATCCTATCTCTAGTCAGGGCACGTGTGGGAGGCAACCAATAGATGTCTCTGTCACGTTGATGTTTCCCTCTCTCCTGCCTCTTTCTCTCTCTTCTCCCCTTCCTTACTCCTCCCTTCCACTCTCTAAAAATCAATGGAAAAAATATTCTCACTCCTGGTGAGGATTAAAAAAAAAATGAAATATGAAAATACATATTTAAGGAAAAAAGGTGAGTTACTCTTGAATTATGTGGCTGCCAACTTCATCCCTGGGCCCAGCCCGGGGAGCTTGGCCTGAGCGTGGGGGAGTCATTTTTTGTAATGGGAACGTGTGTTAACGTAAAAAAAACCATTGAAACCTGTAAAGAGTTTTGTGAGTTTATTTGAGCCAAACTGTCGACATATGCCGGGAAGCAGAACCTCAACGGATTGAGATAATGTTCCGGAGAATGGTGGGGTTACATCTGCATTTATACATTTCAATCAAAGGAGGCACATAGGTGGGTTACATGAAATTCATTGGTGATAGATTAAACAGGAGGGATAAGCAAAGCAGGGAAACCCCTGGGATTGGATAAAAAATACACATACTTAGGTGGGTGCAGGAACAATGAACATGACGATGAAGTAATTTGTGGTATCTGTCCTGGGGCTGAGCACATTTGGTTGTGCCCCAGGGGCTCCAGATACAGGGAAGTCACAAGTTACCCAGACATTTCAAGGGTATGTTATAGATGCAAAAAGACAGATAGGCTCAGTGAAGGTCAAGGTTGACCTTGTCAGTGAAGATACTGGCCTAGGACGTAACTGCCCACCATAACTGCTTTTAGTTAAAGTTTAATTTCAGACCATCCTTTGTGGTGACTTTAGGTCTCTGAGTTTGCAAGACTGCCGTGCAGGCCTCCCCTGAGCTTGTCAGGTCAGCATGTGGCCCCTTTTGTCCACATGTTAGTACCAGGAGAAAAAGATTGTGCTGAACGGCTTGTTACAGAAACAATGTTTTTATTTAGGTAGGAAGTTATTTGTTTTATTTTAGAAAGGAATTGAGAGAGAGGGTGGGAGGGCGGGAGGGCAGGAGAGAGGGAAATATCCCTGCTGAGAGAGAATCCTTGATGATAGAGAATTCCCTGAAGTCACTGTTCTGGCTGTGGGCTGTGCACACCCTGCAGCCCTGCGAAGGGGCGTCCCGGAGACGGGTGCACTGAGGTTCCCTGTTAGGTGACTCACCGTGTCCAAACTGCTGATTTTGTGGCCTTTTGAAAGAAAGCAGAGAGTGTTGGTTGTAGCACGTCTATCTGTGAAGCTGATGCAGCGAGCAGCATGGGCTAGTGCTTGTCTTCTCTGTGAAAGATGTCAATTTGCAACCATTCCCAGGCACTGTAAGCAGAAATAAACATGCCTTCCTGCGCCTGTTTTGAGCACGTGGCATGCATAGGCTTTCTTGTTGAAGTGGCCATGCGCTAAAGTAGGATGGTTGTGTTGTTTTCCCCATGCTAAGTGTGAATGTGATCAGCATCCATCAGTGTGTCCTCGTTTCTGAATGTTGTGAATCCTTTGAAGTTGCCATGGCAAGTTCACTGTGTTTGAAATCAGCTGGGGAAAGAGAAGCGATCTTTGTTGAAAGTGAAATGTTTGTATGGTATTTTTTTCTTGCACTCCTTGTGTGAGTATGCCGCTACAGAAATAAGATTTTTTTTTTCAAAGCACAGGCATTGAGAATGAATCTGTTCCTTGGCATGGAAGTGTGGAGGGAGGAGAGCATCCTAGTCTTGTCAAGTTCCTCCCAGGAACCTGAGTGGGAACTCATGTGTCTGTGTCCGTGTTGGTGAGAAGATTGCAATTGGAATGGCGTGTCCCTGCTTGGCCAGCAGGTGGAGCCAAGACCTAGGTGAGGAGGATGTTTGTGTCTGTGTTCTTGTTGGAGAGATTTGCTTGTCATCTGTGCACGATGTGAGGCTCCTGAGTGGGCACTGAGGGCAGAGGTGCCCCTTGGTAGCGGGTGTATGGAAGGCGGGATCCCGTGGCTCCGTCCTTTTTGTACTGGAAGCCGTGTTTTTTGTCGGCCGGAATGGCAGAATGAATTCCCGGCCAGAAAGTGTTGTAGCCTAGCCAGTGTGGAGCTGTCTTGAAGAAGTGCAGACTGCCACGTAGGGAGAGTGAAAAGGGTCCCACTGTGTTCCTTTTTTTTATGTCCTGTGAAGGGTGTAGCTCCTGGTGGCTGCTATTCCCTCTGCTGGGTCCATATTCCCCTTGGAGTTGGTTCCCCTAGTGCTGTGATGGCGAACCTATGAGATGCGTGTCAGAGGTGACACGCGACCTCATTTTTTGGTTGATTTTTCTTTGTAAAATGGCATTTAAATACATAAAATAAATATCAAAAATATAAGTCTTTGTTTTACTATGGTTGCAAAGATCAAAAAATGTCTCTGTGTGACACGGCACCAGAGTTAAGTTAGGGTTTTTCAAAATGCTGACACGGCCAGCTCCAAAGGTTCGCCATCACTGTGCCTAGTAAGTCCTGGGCTCCAAGGTTGACCTTCCCATGGGCCTCGTGAGGTTGTCCCCACCTGCTTCCCTGTGGGCTTTCTTCTTTTGCACCTGAATGAAGGGCTTCCTTGTCTTTTTTTTGTAAATGTTGACCTTTGTTGGCTATTTGCATTTCGTTTGTTTTATGCAAATGCGAGTGTTGGTGTTCCCTTGTGTTATGGAGATGTGAGCGCCCCTGGCTTGGTTGTATTGTGGCCATGTCCCTTGTCCCAGTGTGTGCCCCTGTGTTTTTTCCATGGAGCCCAATGGTCCCAAATGCCTAAGCCTGCCTGCATCCCCCCTGAAATGGTTGGTTGACTGTGACCGCGCGGCAGCTCAGCTGGTGCTAAGGAAAAAGGTGTGCTGCCATTTGTCATGTGCCCTGAGGCCCACGGACCCCCCTGTTCATTGTGTTGTGCATTTGTTTTGCTCCCCCGAGCCCAGCGTGTTTTAAGCGAGGCCAGCAGTCCCCAATGTTGCGAGGAGTCGGGTTTTGTGGAGGGTTGGTTTGTTGATGGGCCATGCAATTGTGTAATGGGTGAGGTGGCAAAGGCTTGGTGTGTGAGTCGTTGAGAAAAGGATGGGCTTCCAGGTGAAGCATGTGAAGGTGTTTTTGTGGCGTTGGGGGGTGAGGTCCCTCGGCCATGTGAGGAGGGAGGGTCGGTGGCCTCCCCCCCCCCCCCCCCCCGCTGTGCCCCTGTGCCCGTGCAGGCTTGAGTTTGTGAGCCCACGCCTGCCCAGGTGTTTGAGCATGTTGGGTGAGTCCCTGTGATGGGGTGGGTGTTGGATGTCAGGTTTGAGCCATGAATGGGTGGCTGTGATTGGAGAAGCTGGCATCTGCCATGTCCTATTTCCCTCCCCTGCCAGGATGTGGTTGGAATGCCAGGATGGAGTGTTGAGCTGGAGTCTGTGATGCCATGGAAGTGCGTTGAACTCTGTTGTCGTAGGAGAGAGCAGATGGGATATTTGTGGTTCTTGTGTTTGGTGGATGTGTTGAATGTGGCGTTTGCATGTTTGCATGAGTCCCTGAGGGAAGTGCTTTGCAGCGGCGTCAGCAAGGGAAGAGGCGGAAGTCCCCCGTGAGGATGTCCTGCCAAGGCAAGTGTTAAATTGCAAAGGAGTTTGTCGTGGTTGGTGGTGTCCCCCGGCCCTGAGCAAGATGCATTTGCATGTGGATGGAGGCTTTTGTGTGTGAGCTGAGGTAGTTGTGAAATGTCTTTGTCCCTTTGAAGTGGCGTTTGTTTGTCCCCTTGAGGGCGCAGCCCGGGTGGCTCGGAGCAGAAGTTGCTATATTGTTGTGATTGTTTGAATGGTTAAGCCTGAGTGTCCTGCAGGCACGTCCCTTTATCCACCCCCCCCACCCCCCAGCCTAGAGGTTTGGTCCACTTTGGTTTGTCCTTTTTCCCCCATGTCTCAGGCGTGGATTTGAAGTGATGCATTGAGCTGTCCTGGTGTGATTTTCAATGTGTCCAACAAGTTCCTATTAGGTTTTACGCCGCCGCAAGGAAAAACCGTGAGTCCAATCAGAGACCAGATTAAACAGGCTTTATTGGGAGCACACGGGCGGGTTCACCAGCTCGGAGAGGGGAGCTGCAGAAGCCGTGCCACACTGGAGCAGGGGCAAGTTTTTATGCTGGCAGAAATTGGTGGCAGTGGGGGTTTTCCGGGGTCAGGTGAAACCTGCGGTCTGTCCTGCGGTTTTGGCCATTTCCAGGAGCCGTTTGTCCGGCAGGGACTTTCCACCGGGGTGGGGCAGTTTCTGGACGTCAGTGTGGTGAGGTCAGTTTTTCACCGGCCCAAGAGAGGGAGGGGGTCTTTTCGCCCCCGGGGCAGGGTGCCAGCGAATACCGGACAGTTCCTTTGTGTGGAGAGAGCAAGGGCAGCGTCGGGGTGCCAAGTCGTTGAGACGAGTTTTGAGGATTTGGAAGGAGGAAGTGGCTGTGGGTATTTGAAAGGGCTGGTAAGGGAGGGAGGGAGGGAGGGAGGGAGGGAGGGAGGGAGGGAGGGAGGGAGGGAAGGAAGGAAGGAAGGAAGGAAGGAAGGAAGGAAGGAAGGAAGGAAGGAAGGTGCAGAGGAGGTTTCTTTAGGCCCAAGCACAGGTTTGTGGTGCAGAAGGTATGTGTTTGTGGCGTGATTGTGTATGTGGACCCACTGAGTCCTCTTGTTGAGATCCGCCAGAGGGTCCGTTTGCCTCCATGCAGCCCCTTTTCCCCTGAGTGTTCCTTGTGCATGTGGTTGAGCTGGTTGTGTGGCTTTGTTGTGGTTGTGTGTTTTTCATGGTCCTTGTATGTATTTGTAGCAGAATGGTTGTCTGAGGTAGGTTTTGTGGTCAGATTGTTTGGTCGAGTGCATGGTTTGTGTTTTATTGGTTGAAGGAGTTTTCTTTTTTTTTTTTTTAAAATATATGTTATTGATCTTTTACAGAGAGGGAGGGAGAGAGAGTTAGAAACATCAATGAGAGAGAAACACCGATCAGCTGCCTCCTGCACACTCCCCAGTGGGGATGTGCCCACAACCAAGGTACATGCCCTTGACTGGAATCGAACCTGGGACCCTTGAGTCCACAGGCTGACGCTCTATCCACTGAGCCAAACCGGTTAGGGCAGTTGAAGGAGTTTTCATTGTCATGCATCTGTGAAGCTTAAAGTGATGGCGAAGAGGTGTGGCTCTTTGCTGTGAGGGCAGAGGCGATGTGGGGGTGGAGGTGAGAGGCGGGGCTGTCTTTGAAGGAGTTGTCCAGTATGCTCCCGAGGCCAAGGTGTGGTAGTCCGTGAGATGAGAAGGTCCGTGAGGCGAGCCGTGAGGCGGATGTAACTGTAAGTTGGAGTTTACAAGTGGTAGGGCGTGTTGGTGAGGGGTGAGGTTTGGTATGGGGCTCCGTGTGGGGGCCATTTTGTGATCTTGTGCCGTGTTTAGGTGCAGCCAGGCTGTGAGCGATGAGGCAGTGAGAGAGAGGTGTTGGGCAAGTCGTTTGTTTTGAAGTGATGTCCATGTCCTTTCCTTTGCAAGTCGTTGAGTGTTGTGTGGAGTGGTCCGTATAGCAGGCAGTGGCCAGTGTGTCCCTGTTTGCTGATGCTGTCAGCGAGAGAGACAGGTGTTGTGTGAAGATGTGGTTTTTTTGAGTGCATTTTGGATGGAAAGCGTTTTGTATTGTTGGGGTAAGAAGTGGGTCTCATCCGTGTGTGGCCTGTGATTTTGTTGTGTAGCCCCTGTTGTGTCGAGTTGAGCAGAAGGCATCTGTTTCCAAAGCCAAAGAGAAGAGGCCATTGGAGATTTTTCCCAGAAATGTGTTCGCAAGGCGTTGTTGTTTGTAAGCGGTGGGGTTCCCTGGGGCCAAAGCTTGATGGATGGGTCATTGTGGAGGCGATGAGGGTGGAGGTTTGTGGCTCCCCACAGGCATGGCCATGTGGGTGTGACTGTGGAAAGGGCAGGTGATGGTGGTGTGTGGTGGAAGTGGTGTCTGGATGCTATTAGGTTTGCAAAGGGGAGGAAGGGTGAGGTTTTGTGTTTGTTGAGGGAGCCGGGTGTTGTTTCGGGCCTCGTTTCCGTGGAGGTGTGTGTGCAGAGGGTCCAGCGCTGGTGTCGGTTGTGTGGGACGGAGCCTGTCCGGTGGGGCGAGGTGCATGTGGGCCGGGAGAGCGGGCTGAGTGTGGTGCGTGTCTGTGAGGCCCGATGGCAGGGACGTTTGTGAGGAGCCAAGTCAGGTGAGATGGTTGGTTGTTGAGTGATGTCAGGAAGCCGAAGGTTGTGTGGTGTGTCGCCAGGACAGGTAGTGTGTGTGTGTGTCCCAGGGCCGGTGAATGGTATCCTGTGGTCCCATCGGGGTAGGGTGTGTTCAGCGGCGTCCGTTTTCGTGGGAGCCTAGATGAAGACGGGCAGGTGTCGTGGGGCAAGGGAGATGCGCCTGTGTAGGCGTGAGGAGGCGTGTGTCCCAGCCACTGAAGCTGTTTGTCAGCAGCAGGTGATGCATTGTGTTGTTTGTGAGGCTGAGAGGCCGTGTCCGCTGAGAGTGCAGGTTGTGTGTAGGGATCCCAGTGGGTCCGTGTCCTGGCGACGAAAGGGAGGCCCTGCGAGGCTCTTGTTGTCCCCCAGGTTGAGGGATAGGTGCAGTTTTGCTGGATGGAGCCCTGGCGTTGGTCCCCGTTTGTTCAGAAGTGGGTTTTGAGGTGATTTGAGTGTGGGCAGCCATTTTGCTGAAGGGCACTGTTGAGTTTGGGTGAGCCGATTGGAATGTGTCCCCTCCGGGTATTCGCGAAGAAGTCTCCTCCCCGAAAAGTTCCCGCCGTTGCCAATCCCGCCCAAAGTCATTTAAAAGCCGGCGACTCCCCTGCCTGGTTTTTGTAGGCATTGCCGCTGAGCCACGCTTTGTGCGTCTGATGGAATGGATGTTGAACCTGTGAGCCGTGTGTCATCGTGCGTTGTTCGTGGGGCAAGCGACCCACCCGTTGTCGGCTGAGGTAAGCGGTTGAGTAGTGTGGTGATTTTGTGGTCCCGTTGGTGTGGGAGCGGGTGCATGTGTTGTTTTTGGGTGCTTCCTTGTGCAGGCGGTGTTGTTTTTGGAGTGTGGTTTGAGTGGGTGGTGAGGGAGAGGTGTGTTTGGACGTGTGTATGTTGTGGGTGTGTGGTGGAGCATGTAGGTGGGCGGTGTGTGCCATGTTGGTGTCGAAGTGTGTTTGTGAGCTGACCAGGATGTTGTTCGGCATGTGAGCCTGTTGCCATGGGTCCTCCGTTGTGCGTGTGCAAGTGTCCTTCACGTAGTCGAATTGTAAGAGCGTGCGGTGATCGTTTTCTAAAAGGTCTTTCAGATGTTGTTTCCCCCCCCCCCCCCCTCAGTTTTCCGTCCCTGTGTCCCTTCATCTCCCTGCCTGTGCTTCCAAGATGTTCTGTGTGAGAAGGTTGAGGGCAGGTCGATGCCCCCCCCTGGCTGTTGGGTGTGATGGCAGAGGCCAGGTGGGTGCCGTGGCAGTGTCCTTGGTGCCCTAGGTTTTGATGGGGGAAGGAGGGACGGACGGAGGGAGGGAGGGAGGGAGGGAGGGAGGGAGGGAGGGAGGGAGGGAGGGGAGCTGAGCAGAGAAAGCAAGATGGATGTGAGAGATTGTTGAATTGTCATTGTGAATTTTCTAGAGTTGTGTTGAGTGTTGCATGTGTTTGTTGTGCATGGTTGTAGGTGGGAGCCCTTGGGCGGATGCAGGTCGTGTGTGTTTGTGTGAGTGTGTGTGGGGTCCTCTTGGCGAGGTGGGTGTGGGGAAGATGGGTGTTGGTCCCTGCGTGCCGTGATCTTGGTCCTGTGGGATGTTGACGGTCGTGGTCTGGTGCCGTTGTTTGCACAGGACTCGTGTGGGCAGCTGTTGGAGGAGCCGCGGCGGAGCGTGGAGGCGGTGGTGAGTTGTGCCAGCCCCGTGCCGGGTGTCGTGCGGGTGTCGTGCAGGCCTGTGAGGGTCTCCTCCTAACAGTATGTGTGGTGTGGTTTGGGTTCCTTCCCAGTGTGTTTGGTGAAGGCTCTTGTTGATATGTTTGTCGAAATGCTTGTTGCTTCTTTTTTTTCAGGGAAGTCATGTATGGAAGGTGGACTTTTCGGTGTGGCCCTCCATGCGAGGTCGTCGTCGTTTGGAGCTTCCCTGTGCTGTTTTCCATCGTGTCCTTGGGTGGATGCCTTTGTGTTGTGAACAGGTGAGAAGGTGTTGTGCTTGAGAAGGGTGATCGTCGGTTGAGGTGACAGGAGGCTCTGAGAGCAGGAGCGTTTGCTGAGGTGGCCATGTCGTGTTGTCGAGGAGTCGAGCGCCACGGTATTGTTGTGGGGCCACCTTTGGGAATAAGACCACCGGCTCTGATGAGGTCTTGAAGAGCAAGCGAGGATTCCTTGAGCTGGCCAGCGGCTCTAGTGACAGCACCCTGCCTAAGCAGAGGCTGCACTGCAGTACAGACTCTAGGAGTTGTATTTTACCAGCCAATTGTGTGGAGGCCCAGAGAAAAATGTGTCTTTGAAGTGGTGGGCCTCCACTACGGAGGAAACGGTTTGTGTATCCTTTTTGCAGTCCTTTGTGTCCCCCATTTGGAATGAGCCTTTCGGGCCTTCCGGAGAAAGAAGGCCCGTGTGGTGGGAAGGGGCCAGGAGAGCCTATATGAAGGCCGGATCGGTTTGGTGTCTCTTCCTATGTATGTGTTTTAGGAACCTACAGCACAGCATGAGCCGTCTGCCAAAGCGCCGGAGAGGCAGCCCAACGCAGCCCAGTCCGTTTGGAAGGATTTTCCTAAGCGAGGCTCCGAAAGAGTGACAGGTGAGCTCATGAGGATGTGTTTTGTGCCTTTCTGAGAAAGGCTGCGTCCTGTAGTATTGTTGAGTGATTCTCATTCTGTGTATGTGTTTGTGGATGTGCTTGTGTCCCATGTGGATGTGGCCAAGTATTTCCGTTCCTTCTTGTAGGTGAAGCAGGTATGTGTTTGTGTTGGATGTGCCAGAGCAGGAGGTTTCGATGGCGGTCTGTTTGGAGCGTGTGCCGGTCGTGCCTTGCTTGCGGTACCGCATGGGATCCCGTGTGTGGAGTGTTGTAGAGGATGGAGAGGGTGGGGCACAGAGGACCCTGTCTTGCCTCCAAGTGTTGCCATGTGCCGTGAAAGTCGGGAATCCTGGATGTTGGCTTTGTGTGTGTTGAGTTGGACAGATCGATAGGATTTGTGTGTGTGTGTGTGTGTGTGTGTGTGTGTGTGATGTTTCCTGTGTTGGCACTGATGTTGTGTGACATGGTGCAGTCATGTAGTATTTGTGAAGAAGACTGGCCTGGTGTGCTTGGATCCCTTCGGTTCTTCTCTGTTTGGCTGGTTCCTGGGGGTGACGGTGTGTATTTTGATCTTTGCTGAGTGTGGTCCAGCCTCAGAGTGTGTCATCTACCTCCCGAGTGAGTGTGGGTTCCTCGATCGCTGGCAGGTCCTGCGTTCCTGTGTTGTTAGGCCTCGGCGGTGTTTTGTGTCCTTTGTTCCCTGGGTCCTGACAGGTGTAGGAAGGGCAAGGAAGTTTCAGATGGGAAAGGAATGTCAAGGACCATGGAGGATGTGAAAGGCCTTTGGGGGAAGCAGGCTTGGGCAGGGCCCTTGCCAGGAAGGGTCTGTGAGTGTTTTTTCCGCAGCATCCTTGTTTCTTGTGGAGCGGTGGGTGGTGTTGGAGGGCAGGAGTCCCACGTTGGCGTGAGAGCCAGTGTGCGACGAAGGGAGCGCCAGGCCATGTGAAGAGCGTGTTTTGTGCTCGGAGGTAGGGGAGTCACATGAGATCATTTCTGTTGCTTGTGTTAGGAATGTGTATTTTCTCCTTGTCATGCAATGTATTTGTCAAGTTTTCTGGTGGAGCGGGCTATGCACATGGGTTCCTTGTCTGTTCAGTGTTCTTCAGCATCTTCTTTTCTATTTAAGAAGACAGTGTCTTTTTGAGTGTCCTACAAGCTGTCCATGCAGGTTTTTTGCAGAGCATGCTTTTTTTGTGCGGTTTCTTTGGAGGGGTGCCCGTCTGTCCTCCCTCTGTGTCGTGTGAAGGGTCTGCCGTCCGTGACCGGTCCCCCGTGAAAGCTGCAGCGGCGGTGGAGCTCCCAGGCTTTTGGGGGTATGTGACGGACAGTGACGACTGCCTTTTTTAAGTGTCTGGGGGATGTTCCCGAAGGATAGAATGTGGAAGGATGTTGAGGTTCTTGCTTAGATGGCTTTCTTTTGCCATGGTTTTTTCTGCCACACATCCATGCCCATCGTTTCTCAAGATGCATAGTGTGTGTGCTAAGTGGGTCCTGACTTTGAAAGAGGGGAATGTCCATGGAAAAGCAGGGAGGGTGAGAGGCTGAATGGAATGATCTGATGTTGGTGATCTGTACGTATCATGGCAGGTTTTTCCATGAAAGTCCATTTTCCGGATGGTGTTACAGAGAGGAATGGAGAGGAAGAGGTGTGGGATGCAGAGGTGGAACCATGGATCCTCTACCTCCTCCACAGGTGGAACTGGTGACAGCTGTGCCTACCTGAAAGGTACCCATGTAGCGGTAAAGTGGAAAGAAGTTAACTAGAAGAGGACGCTCTGCCGGGAGAAGGCGTGAGCCTGCAAGCGGGCCGCGTCAGAACAAAGTCTTGCACGCGAGACTTACTGTTCTGAGGCAGAACTTTCCTTGACGTGATGAATAGTCCATGAGGGCATAGCAAGTTCAGGGGAGGGTGCACTGCTGCAGGTGGAAAGAGTCTTTGTATTGTGTAGGAAATTAATAGTGTCATGTATAACTTAGCTCTGATGATTTCATAAAGTATGTTTGTTAATCATTGTCACTTGCTGTACCCCATTGTTAATCATTGTCACTTGCTGTACTCCATTGTTATTTGCTGTGCTCACCCCCAATAAAAGCCATGAGGGATCAGAGGATCTTGGCTATTCGCCTGAGCAAGCGGTAGCCCTCCGCTTCTCCGTATCCTGTCGTCCGACTCATCTCTGCGCCTCCGTTCACCAAGAACATCAATATACCCATGTTTGGCTGTTATGGAACTTGGGGTATTGGATGGTGCATGCCGATCCAGCGATGCAAAGCGGTGTGTTGCCGTGGCAGCGTTTGAAGTGGCACGGGCATGTTTTGGAAGTGGAGTGATGTAGAGATGAAGTCCATGTGGGCTGGTTTTGGGAATGGTAAGTTAGCCAAGGGTGTGCGTGACTTCTTAAGGGATGGATGAGCGTTGCCGTTTGTCTCAGCTGAGAGAAACTGGAGAGAATGAATATGGGTATGATGGATGAGTATGTCCTGGAGGGAGGCTTTCCTGGGTCATGGCATGAAGATGTTTTTTCCCTCTTCACTGTTATTCCTTGTGGATCGTGGTAGCCTGCGGTGTGAAGAGCCTTGTGTTTTAAACAGGTGCTGTGCCCATCCCTATCCTGTAGGTGTGATCTGTGTGCCCGTGTGTGTCTTATGCAGGAGAGGAGGCAAGATCCTCCGTAGGTGTGGGTTTCTTCCATGGACCTGTTTTTCCCCTCTGTTGCCCTTGTGTTGTGCTGTCCAGGTGCATGGGAAGTCATTGTCCTGAGCTTTGAAAGGAAAGATAGATGCTTGCCTGATATGTGCACGGTTGTATTTTTTTAAGAATTGTTATTTTTTCCACATGACAAAAAGAAGTCCTCATGTGAGTGCCTCGAAGGTGTGGTTTTGGAGTGTGAGGAGTTCTCATTGTGTAGGAATTCGTGTGAGCGGTGGCTTCCACACATTGTTTTTGTCAGATTCGTGTTCTTCTGAGCCTGCTTTGTGTTTATTTTAGGGTTGTCTGCCTGCCGTTTTCATGTTTGTTCTTCTCTGTTCCAGTGTGTGTCAGGGACATCCATGGGAGTTTTGTGTGTCTGTGCCCCAGCTTCTGTGGATTGTGTGTCCCCCGGCACCGTAGAGGAGTGGCGTGTCTTGTTCCTGTTCGTGGGTGTACATGCCACCCTTGGAAAGTGTGTTGTTGGAGCCATGCATGGCCTCCCACTGAGGGTCCGTCTGTCCAGTTGTGTGTGGTTGTAGGCACCTGCAGGGAAGCCTGTTGTTTGTTCCCGCAGGATCGTCAGGGAAGGGCAGAGTGTTTTTGTCATCCTGCAGAAAACATGGAAATAGAAGACACCCTGTCTTTGTTGCTTGGGTTCCTTTCTTGCTGTCGTGGTGTGTAGGTGTTGGACCTGGAGCTCCACTGAGAGGTGGATCCAGAGGAGCTATGGATAGCACGAATGTTGAATAGAATACCCATGGTTGGAAAGGTTGTGGTTTGGAGATCCAGTATTCTTGTTGTGTTTGTGAGTAGAGAAGGACATGCCTCGGTTGGGCCTCGAATCTCTGAGGAGATGGATGATGCAGGATGTGTAGGAGATGGCACCTTAGCAGGCAGCCATCCTGGGCAGATGGGTGGTGGGGATGGGGGGTCGTTGCCCCTGTCAGGGAAACCTTGCTGAGACTGACATTTCGGTTAATAGGTTCGTGTTTTTCCAAATTGGGTTGCTTAGCCTTGAAAAGCCATCATCCCTGCCACCGGTGCAGTGTAGGCATCTGTGAAGCGTGCCACATCATTGTCGTCAGTGAAGTCTCAGTTCCTAAGGGTTCCCCTTCCTGCAGAAGATGTCCTTCCTTGCTGCATGGAGGATCTTAAAGCAGGTTGAAGTGTTTTAGTTCATGTTGAAGTCCATGGTAGTGATATTTGATCACCTGTAGGCCTATAGAGTAGGGTATATCCCAGGTCTGTATTTGTTTGGAGTCTCATGAAGTCTATGTATTGGGTGGGTGAGTGGGTGGTTGAGTGAGTGAGTGAGTGAGTGAGTGGTTGGGTGGGTGGGTTGCTGGCTTGGGCAGGGGTAAGGAATGGGTTTTCTGTGGCTCAAGTTCTGTTCACATGCCGTGTATGGATTCTACTAATAGACATTTTTCTTTTCTAGGTCTGTGTGCTGTTCCTGCCTGGTGGCCATGTTGATATGATTGAGGGAGGTTGCTGTTCTGGAGGGATCTGTGCCTTGTTTTGGAGGGGCCGGCGACCCTGCCCTCACCTGGCCAGCGTGGAGCGACATGTGCTGTGCTTGTGATGCCCCAGGGTCCCCTCATGTTGTGGTTTCTTAGAGAAGCGAAGATGTACCTGTGCGTGCTCATTGCCATGTATCTGTGTTGCTTGTGCCCATGGGGAGCTGACGTGTCTCCCATAGGACCTGTGACCACTGTGTTGTTTGTGAGGGAATTGTTTGGTTTCCTATGTTTGTGTACATATGATTGTGTATACACACACAGATACAGACAAACACACAGACACACACAGACACACACACACGGACACACACACACACACACACACACATACATATACACACACACACTGTATTGGTTGGGTGGGCTTTGAGGATCATTGAATCCTGAGTCCCCATGGAGGGGTTGGTTGGCTCCCAGTGTGTGTTGCTGTTTCTGAGACCTTGAATTTGTAAGTAGAACACTTTTCCCTGAGGTACTCCATAGATGCTGCCCATCTTTCATTTTTCAGACCTATGTCATACACCTCATTTAATAGTGTGCCTCAGGTGCAGTGGGCTGAATGTGTCTTTGGTGTGTGAAGCATCCATATACCCGTGACCCTGTGTGAAGGTGGGTCCGTTCTGTTGCCCTCCCTCGCATGTTTCTTGGAAGTGAAGAACTGAGGGCAAGCCTTCGTGGAGTCACTGATGGATGACCTCAAGGTGGTTGGCATGGTTTGTTGGAAGCTGTTGATATGAGCAGCCTCCTCTCTTGTGTCCCACCAGGTGTTCCTTTTGTGCACATAGGTTGGTCCATAGAGTGTTGTCCCCTGTCCCTGTTTCTGTAGAAGTAGCAAGTAGGCACGTGTGCACATTCCTCTTCTGACAAGGGTGGGTTAGCCTTTACAGGGGTAGCAGGATCTTCCCCTGTGCCTAGTCATTGCATGAATGCCTGTGAAAGTGGCCCCCCACAGCGTGTCCAGTGAACTGGTTTGCAAAAATAGCTAGCGGAGCACCCACCTGCTGATGCTCCTTATTGTGCATCCATGAATGCATTGTATAGTCCGTTGTCCAAATACCACTTGGCCCAGTTCCTCACTGCAATTTGTTGGTCACCTGGGCCACATGTGGTCCTTTACTCTTCCAACATTTGCTCTGCCCCCCCCCCCCCCATTGTAGCCCCTTTGTTCTCTGTATGTTTGCTCCAGGTTGTGTCTAAAGGCAATGTGTAGCTGGGAGTCCCAGTGTAGGCCACTTTTCCCATTGTGCGCCGCCCCCCCCTCCCCCGCCCCCGCCAAAGCAAAACTTAGTTCCTCCTTTTTTACCTGTCATGTGCCCGTCTTCTTGCCCTGCTGCCAGATGAGCATCAGTCATTTTTCTGATCCCGGTTTAAGGGGTGGATGGGCTGTTGTGAAGCCAGTTGCAGTTTAGGAAAGCCTGTGAATAAAGACGCCCACCCACCCACCCACCCCCTCAACCCCGGCTCAGGGCCGTGATGCCAGGTGCCCGCCCCACCCGCCTCAAAACCCCCGATGTTCCATAACCACTGGTCATCCTGTAGCTTATTGGCGGCATAGGGTGGTTTTGCACTCTGGAGTGTCCATCCACGGGCCTGCGCCCCCCCCCCCCCCCCCCCCAGGTCCTGTGGCTATGCGGCTTAAGCGGCAACCAGAGGGCCATTCTGAGTGAAGTCAGCATGTGTTTTGCGAGAAAAACAAGGTGCGGCTCTGACCTGTCATCCAGGCCTTGCAAAGGTCCCCAGTAGCGGCACCTGTATCCAAAAAGCCGGGCCCCGGCCCGCAAAACATTGGTTTTCCATCCACTCCCGCAATCTCAAGGGTCGCTATTGGGTTCCTGGTTCCAGCAGTGGCCCCCCCCCCCCCCCCCAAGCTCTGTGGTGTCATCATTCTGGCGCCGCCCACTGCCCACCCTCCAACCACGGCAAACAGCAAAATGTGCGTGGGTGGCCTTCCCCTTCCCACGCCCTGAGTATGCAACCATAGGTTAAGGCCACCAGTCAGGTGTGCATTTGCGGGAAATAAAAAAGGCATGTAAGAGTGCACGTTAGGGTCCTTTATGTACATGGCCAGCTGAATCCTGCCGCTGGATTCTCATCAGAGAAATTGGCACTGCCGCCGAATGCTGCATGTTGCCCACCCACACAGTCTTCCCCGGGGTGCTCATTCCATTTTGAGCTGCCGGCCTGCCCCTGGGGGTTTTCGTGGAGGTGAAATAAAATGTGATGGTCCTGACTGAGTCTCAGTTCTTGATTTCCTCCCCCGCATGCGGCCCCCCACGTGGTAGCGTCTGCATGGATCATGTGGTGGAGCCTACAGCGATAAGGGAGCCAACATTTCCACCCTATGGTCATCTGTGCGTGTTCCTCTGGAGGTTGGAGGATGCTCGTGGGTCCCTGTGAATGTGCAAGCATGAACCTCCCCCCCCCTTGTGTTTATTCTCCGTGCCATCACCTCCTCCCCTCACATCCCCGTGGGATCGATGAATGCCACTGAAAGCCTCCCGACGCTGGCAGTGTTCTATGCTGTTGTCCAGCACAGGGACTACTCATTGGTGAAGCCCCTCACCCCCCACAAAGCATCCCGGTTCCTCCCCTGCCCCCCACTTCCCCATAATGTGCCGAGCCCACTCAGTGCCCTTCCTGTTTTAGGTGGCAGTGTCCCTTGTGTACCTTTTTGGGTTTGCTTAAAGCCTGTACGCTCCTGAAATAAATGAAGTCTATGTTGTGAAGCCTACTGAGTCTACTTCTCTGCGCCTTCACCCCTTTTCCCCCTCCATTGGCCTTCCACTTGTGAAGTTGAGGCCAACTCCTAGGGGATGCAGAGTGAGTATAGCCCATGTGGCAGAGCAGCCTCTGCCAAAAACGTGATCAAGAGAATGGATTTGTGGTCTGTATGCATCTGTGTCATCTCCCACTGCCCCCACCCCACCTTGTATGTGTCTCATTAGTCTTTGTGTGTTCCTGGACCTTGTGTTGTCATTCCTGTGCGTGCACGAGCATGCCCTCCCCCTTTCCCCTCTTCTTGGTCCAATTCCACTGCTGTAGTGTGCTGCGCACAATGGCAGAATTACTGTGTTGGTGTCCCCCTCTCTCAAGGGTGTTCCTCCAATGTTTTCTTTCAGCCCAATGCTGCTCCGTGATGCCCACCTCCACCTTCACCCTTGCCATGTCCCCAGCGCTTTTTGAAGGAGGAATGTGCTGGTGCATGCCTCACCCCAGAGCTTGGGCTTATGTCCCTCAGAGGTCTTTCCCCATCTCCCTGCCCATGCCTCATGCACATCTACTGTGTCTTCTGGTCTGGTACATGTCCTGTCATTGTACCTTTTCCCCCAGTGCCCACCATCCCATAGCATCTTGTCTGTCCCCAATGTTCAATGGAGTCACTGAGTGGCTGTGAAAAGGGTTGTGGCCAGAGGGGGCAGGACAGGGAAAGGCAAGGAAGTCAATATGGCAGAAGCTGGGGCCAGGGGTTCATGGCAGGTCCATGGAGCACAAGGCATTGGTGCGACGCCAGGCTGGTCCTCGGAGTCCTGTGTGGCTATTGCAGCTTCTCGGGGATGGAGGGTGCAATTGAGCTTGCTCCTTCCTGGCTTTGCTCTTTCAGGTTCATGTGTCCAAGTCCCCTTCCATGTCCCTGGCTGTGGGTGTTGGCGGGCAGTTCTGCCTGAGGGTGTCTTAAGCGAGGAAGGTGCCTTTCTGCATGTTCTCCAGGTCTTGGGCTCCAGCAGCATCATCATGCTTCCTGGAACCTTTTCTCCTGTGTGCTGGAAAGGGATGGGCCTTGGTCACTACTTTTGCCCTGTCAATGTCCATGCCCTGGCAGTGCCAGGGCAACCATTATGTCCTGCACCTGTCCCCCACAGAGCCACTCCTGTTCTCCCCACAGCAGTCACCGGCAAGGCTCTCTAGGTCCCCTTTTCCAACCTCAGCTGGTGTCTGCCCAGAAGCTGCCTATCAGCCTTTCCGTCTCCCTGGTGCCTTGCAGCTCAGCCCTCCATCTCTTTGGAGACAGCCCCCAGCACTCACCTCTTCATCTGTCCTCTTTCCAGCTCTGCTTCTCTTCCCAGGAACCGTGTTCCCTTTTTCCCCATCTTCCAGAATCTTGTTGGAGTGACCATTGCAAGTGTGAGGCTCCGCCAACGCCTCCCAGGTTCCGTGTCATCTCCCCTAAATCCCATGGAGTTTTTTGGGGGAGCAATCTGTCCTGTGCTGTGGCCCCAGGGATGCTGGTTGCTCCTCCTCTGGAATACAGCCTACTCTACCTGCCTCCCTCCTGTGCCTTCCCCCCCCGTCCCACCACGGAATGTTGCAGCCTCCCCCCTCCCCACAATCCGACAACCTGTTTATGTGCCTCCTGCCCTTAATGGTGGCTTGTGCTCTCTCACTGCATTGCCGCTGTCATGCACTCAGCTGCGATGGGTGTGCAATTGCTCCCTCTGTGTTCATGCACAGACACTCACTTCCTTGCTCAGCAGTGCATGGATGTGAAATCGGCAATTGGGCTCAATCCCTTCCATCAGATTGCATTTCCAAGGAAGCCATTGCATTGTCCTCTTCAGCCCGGTCTGCTTTGATCCCCAGGAGCTGGCCCAGCTGTGAATTACAGTGAGTCAGCGTTGTCCCCCCTTGCAGATTGCCTGCCCACAGTTTCTGTTGCCATCCAGGTGTTCCTGGATCGTGACATAGTTCGTGGAAGGTGCAGCACATTTCCTTGTCTTACCGGCCATCTGGTGTCTGCATTCTCATAGGTCTCCAATGTAGCGAGCATGGTTTTTGCCTGCTGTGTCTGCGGATTTCTGCGAGCCCAACAGCTTTCAGCAGGAAGTCAGGTAGGTGTGCACTTGCCTTGCGGATCTCTGTCTGCTGCTGCTGGTTCCAGGAAGCGTTCCATTGCTGGGTCCCTCGGCCTCACAGTGGCTGTATCCCCAATGGAGCTGCTGGGATTCCGGGGGAACATGTGTCAGGATTGTTAGCCGTGTTTCCCCTGGCATCACCCGGGAGTGCTAGGGGAGCAGGTGCAGAGCCTGCACGGAGAGGGGAGGGTACAGCGGAATTCAGCAGCGGGCATCTCAGGCAGCCAACACAGGGAGCAGTTGTGGAGCGTGTGGGGAGCATTTGGGGATTCTTACTTACTTGTTTGTCAGGCTGACCTTCTCCTCTGCTTGCAGCGCTGCCTCAGGTTTCCCTGGTCCCCCACAGGGATCACTGCGGTCCCCATCCACACGGGCTGTCCTGTTACCGGGTGGATGTGCAGTTGCTGCACTTTCTGCTGCCGCGCACAGGTAGTGCTCATGTACAGGTCACAGCATCCCCGCATTGCTTGGCGCATGCTGGGATGCTGTTCTATTTAGCAGTTGTCCTCAGCAAGTTCTCAGCGCTGGGAGTTGTTGTCCCAGCAGCCTTCTGGGTGCCATTTTGGAAAGTGCGTCACTGCTGCCTTCTGAGGCCTTCCTTGTGGGGTTCCAGTCCCTGACATGCGCTGTGTGTGGCATTTCCCCATGAGCTGCTCTCTTCATCTATCCGTGATGCCCTCCAACATCTCCAAACCAGGTTCTTGGGCCCCTAGGAGTACTACGGAGCTCTGCAGCTGGGAGGATGGGGCCATTTAGGTGCCTGGACCACGTCCTCCAGCTCGAATTTGTGTGGCCCAGGGTCTCTGCTCAGATTCTCACGCACTGGTTTCCCCAGTGAGTCGTAGCTGCCCGTCCTTCACCTCCAGTTCTCCATGACCCTTCCTGCTGTGATTCCCTTGCGGTACTGGAGTGCCCCCCTCGCCCCCCGTTAAAGAGTGCAGTTCGAGTTCAGTCAGATTCTCTGCAAAGGCAAGGGAGGGTCCCCCCCCAGAATGCAAGGAATAACTTACCCATGGTTTGCCGGATGCAGCGGGAAGCTTGCGGGGCTCACGGGGCTCCTTGCTGCACCCCAGTATTGATTGACAGAGCATGCGGCGCTTCCTTGACCTTCCTTCGAATTTTCCCTCGGCTATGGCAAGTCCTGTGTGCGGTGATTCCAGTCGCCTGTGCCGCAACTCTGTGTGGGCGGCTCTTTGGGCACCTGAGCGGGCGATGCTCAGAGAGGAACGCAGCCATGGTGTGCAGAGGGGATGAGGAGGGTGCACCTTGCTTTTATCGGGTTCCCTTAGAAGGAAGCTACGTCACTGGTTCTCGTTGTTGCCTATTGGGTGTTAGTTTAGGGGCGTGGGCAAGAATTCAGCTTTTCCCGCCAGGATGGGGGCTGCCTGCTTGCGAGAGCTCTTGCCTGCAGGTGAGCTTCATCTCAATCACAAACAGCGACCGCCCCAGCGCGCCTTTCCTGGCTCTCCAGGCACCGGAAACAGGGAAGCCCCGACACAGACTTTACGGCACAGTTTGCAGCTCTGTCGTCTTTGCTGCCCAGAGACAAGGTGCCGTCAGGGGTGAGGTTGAGGAGCTGGGAATGCAGTGCTCGTCCTGAGGAGAGGGACCTATTCCACTGCAGGGCACAATGGGTTGCTTCAGGGGAAGGTGCGTGCATTGTCCTGTCGGTCGCTTGGCGCCTCCTTTGCTTTTGGCTTCAGCTGCTCAGAGAAAGGGCCCTCGGGCGGGCGTGTGTTGGAGGCTGAGGCGAGCGCGGGGCGGGCCTCCCTGGAGTGGCTGCGGAAAGGAGGCTGCAGGTGAGCGGGGCAGAGCGCGGGAGGAAGGAGGAGCGGTGAGTGCATGTGCTGAGGTGCTAGGTGGGCCTGTTGTCCAGTGGCTTGGTCACAGTTCGGGCAGGTGTGGGGCTGCTTCCCTTTCTGGTGCGAGCTTCATGCCAGTGGGTGTGCAGCGTTCTCAAGGTTCATTTTCCAGCGTTTCCAGTCCGCTGTCTCCAAGACAATAGACTTTCTGAAGTGCTTTGCTCCTTGTCCTGTGCGGGGCCCTTTTTTGGCCTGTCACTCATTTCCCTTTGCTGGCGTGTGCTCGTGAATTGCATTGGTTATATTGTGAGATCGTGCCTGACTGTGCTTTGTGTGTGCGGACAGCAATCTTTCCGCTTTGCTCCTCTTTCTGGGGCTTTTGAGGCTTGTCTGCGTGCTCCCTGTTTTCCTTGAGCTTGTGGTAGATTGAAGGCGGAGAGGAGTGTGTTCACTTTTTTCGTTCTTGTTGTTTTCCAGCCAAAGACACCAGCCGTGCGGGTGCAAAGCTGCTATGTGCTATTCCACAGGGAGTGATGAAGGGTGGCTTGGTGTTGTCGTTTCGGTGCAAACTTCCACTCACTCGGTGCTTGCCTCCCTTGAGGACCTGTCGTTCTCCCCAGTTCCCCCAACCCTTTCTTCCTAGCAGGTTTCCATGGAGAGGCTTGCTTTTGCTTAGGGGTCATGATGGGCATTGCTCTGGCTTCGTGTGTTCAGGTTTCCACCTGGGGCTGTGCACTGCTCTGCCTTGTCCCACTTTGCTGTTTTCCTGCTATTTCCTGCTTTTCTCATGTTGCTTCCACGGCGACATTTGTTTTCCGGCCACATGTCGTGTTGGCATGCTCCTTCTGGATCAAGTCTCTTCTGTCATGGGGCCACAGAAGTCCTTGGCCCCCGTCCCATTCACAGTCCCTGTTCTACTCCTTGTCTTCAAGAGTGGCGGGAAGCCGGCCCTGCATTGCAATTGTGAGAAGGGTGAGTTCCAGAGTCAGGGATGCCGCTGCCTGTTTCCACGGTTTCTGCACTTTGTCAGTGATGCCATCCAGATGTGATCCCAGCAAGGGTAGCAACTGCCACTGCTGTGTGAGCCCCTTTGGTCATTTCTTTATGTTGAGGTTTCCGAGTGTTCGTGTGTTTGCTGCCTGTGCGGGCTCCTCATTGGGTCCGCGTGCGTGTGGTTTTTGGTTCACTTCCTGCTTCTGCAGAGTGGTCGGTATGTTGTCCTGTTTAGGCATTTCTTGTCTATGATTCCTGATGTCACTGCTGGGTCATGATTTGCCGTGCATGTTTCCATGCTGCTGTGCGACGTTGGCCTGTCACTCTTCTCCACTTGGTCACCGATGTATGCTTTTGCCTTACAACTCATAGCGTCTGTTGTGTGCTGTTCGAGGGTTGTTCCGAATGTCTCTGCACTGCTGTGCTTCCACAGCTCTGAGTGTTGCTTCTGTTCCTCTGCTGCCTTCTGGTGGCTATCAGTGGGATGGCGCAGTATTTCAGCAGCGGTGGGGAGCTGGTGGTGTGCTGTTGCCCTTTCTTTTTTTCTTGAAATATATTTTATTGATTTTCTTACAGAGAGGAAGGGAGAGGGAAAGAGTTAGAAACATTAATCAGCTGTCTCCTGCACACTGCCTACTGGGTATGTGCCCATAACCAAGGTACATGCCCGTCAGTGGAGTCAAACCTGGGACTCTTCATTCCGCAGGCTGAGGCACTATCTACTGAGCCACACCAGTTAGGGCCTGTTACCCTTTCTTACTGCATTGATGTGTTGAGAGCATGTTGAAGGCTGCCTGTGACATGCTTGCCTGCCTGCCTTCCTTCCTTCCTTCCTTCCTTCCTGTGTGTCTGTATGCCTGCCTGGAAGTACCTCAGCTGATGTCAGTGTGTGGTCTGTCCCTGTTTCCTCCTATGTCAGGTGTGTTTTGGATGCTGGAGTTCCGCTGTGCTCAGGATGTCTGCTGAGTAAAGTAAGTCTTTCTCTGACTGCTGTTCTTCTCCATAGCCTCTGCAGATTTGTTTCGCAGTTTCCCCTGCATCTCACAACTTTTTTATTCCCCCTTGGGGTCTAACATGCCTCACATGCTGTCTGCAGTGCATTTTCTCTGAGGTGCCCCATCACAGCCGTTTGGGGATTGTGCTGTCAGGGGGTGTGCGCTCTGATGTCACCGGCCACCTGTGCTCGTAAAAGTGCTACAGGTTTTCTGCCCTTGGTGCATGAGGCGGCGAATTTCTGTGCTATGGCAAAGGGCCGCTGTTTTCAGTGCTGCCTCTGGCTTGTCTTCCTTTCTGTTTCCTGTTTGTTTTGATGCATTCTTATCCTGCTCGATGTGTCTGCTTCCATCCAGGGCACCTGTCCTCCTTCCAGCCTCTTTCCTGGCCCTGACTCTTCATTAAAGGAGGCAAATGAGTACTGGCCACCTGTAGCGCTGGCATTGCCTGCTGCACAGCTGCTGTCTGCAGGCTGCAGGGAACATCTCCCTGTCTCCATGTTTTCCGAGAGGTGGTTTCCCCAAGCAAGGATGCCATTGGTTCCCTTTGCACAGTTTCTGGTACGTGTGTGTGCATGGCGGCATCTGGGTGTTGTTTCACATTATCGGTCGCTCACAGTGATCTTGTGTGGAGTCCGTTTTGCGACCTGTGTGTGTGCGGTCGTTTTTCATTGTCTGCTTTGTTTGTGCGTCTGCTTTGTGTTCTCCGTATTGGTCGCTTGCCTGGGCAATGAAGGCTTGTCAGCCCTGGCCTGCCTGGACACTGGTTTGCATGCTTTCCTGTGCTACATCGTGCTTTGGTAGGGAAACCTTCACACGTCAGTTTGGTTTAGACCTTCATGATGCCCCCTGCAGATTTCTATGGTGCTTTCCCGCCCGGGTGTGCCAGCCGTTTACAGTCAGCCCATTTTCCATGCTGGCGGCGTCTGGTGTTCCAAGCCTGAGGATGGATCGGCTGTCCCTTCTCTATGCGCTGTCAGGTGCGCGCCACTGTATTTGTGATGATTTGCTGCCGTCTTGTGGCTATTTTTTGAACAGCAGCGCTTTTCAGGAAAGGCTTCTGAGAGTGCTGTTTCCTGCTGCATTTCAGGCATTCCCTGACGTGTCTTCTGCCTTCTTCTCCTGCCGTGAGCTTCTGCTTTTCCTGCGATCACGTCCTGCCTTTCATTTTCTTTGCGGGCACCTTTTACACCGTGAGCAGCTGCCGTGGAGAGCTCGCTCTTCTTTGAATGTGTGTGCTTCCCTGCTGCCCCCCACTTGTGTGTTTCCCCGAGGTCCGACCCTTGCTTTATTGGCTCCTAGGAAGGCTTGCTTGGTGTTGCGTGCCCTCACAGTGTGCTGGCAGAATGGCTGCGTGCACCGCGGAGCCTTCCTTGCAGCTGTTGACTGTTTCTTTCGCTGTCTTCCTTGAGGTGTGCTTGTGCTTCCGTGCTGCTTGCTGCTGCCAAAGACTGCTTCCTGTTCTCTGCTTTTTTCCTCGCCCTGTCTTCAGGCAATTGCTCACTGTCTGTTGCCGGCTCTGGAACTGTTGGCAGCTGTTCCCTGACTGATGCGTGCATGTGCATGGAGCTTCATCACGGTTGCTGTTTGTCCTTTCCTGTGTCTTCTCTGCTCACATTTCCCGTGTGCTTCCGGTGCTTGATGTGTGTGTTAGGGTTAGGGTTGGGGGGGGGGGGTGCAGGTTTGTAGGCTTGGAGGTTTTGGGGGAGGTTTGGAGGGAGGGAGGGAGGGAGGGAGGGAGGGGAGAGGTGGTGGAGACAGAGAGGGTGGGGAGAGGTGGGGGAGAGAGGGAGATAGGTAGAGAGAGGCCAAGGGGCATAAAGAGAGACAGGGAGAAACAGGGAGGCATGCAGACAGGCACCGGTGCAGGATTTGTGTTTGCTGGTTATCCTCTTGTCATTCTCTTCCATTGTGTGCCAATCAATAATGGAAGTGTGTCCCCTCGCTGGGAGCCTGCTTCTCAGGTTCGGTCTCAGTCACTGAGATGTGCTGTTGAGGCTGGTGCTTCCTTTGTGCCTTGCTGTGGCTGCCTGCAGACTTTGCCAGTCTTGGCTCTGTCCTTCTGGCCGACTGGAGTTAGATTTTGGAATGTGGGTCTTCAGCTGGCGTGCTGTAGCTGCTGTGCTGTTTGTGTTTGGGGATTGCTGCCTGTGTGTTTGTGCTGCTTGGCTGTGGCCTGATGTTGTGTCCCTTCCTTTTGTTGACTTGCCTGCTGTGCCAGTCCCATCCTTTCTTTCCTGCCTGTGTGTTGCTGCCTTAGGCTGCTATGTAGTTCCATGCTGCTCGTCGATTTCTTCCATGTTGGCCATGAGGTGTGTTGCGGGGAATCCCTTCATGACCCAGTTCCATCACCCACTGACTTTCCAATATCTCCACAGTGATGTGTGGCGGCAGCTCTGTGGCATCGCTCCCTGGGAAGTGGCAGTGTCTGTCATGCACTGCGGCGAATGATTTCTGGCCGCCTGCCAGGAAAGGTGAGTGCTGCCCCTGCTGTTCAGTATGTGTCCTCTGTCCTGCACTGTGTTGCTGTGCAGTGTGCTGTGTCATTTTCAGGTTGGACTGCTGCCTTCCTGCTGGTTGTGTGTGCTGTCATGGTTGGCGCTGTTTCCTGGTTGGCTTGGTGCTGGCCCTTGCATGTGCTCCTAACCCTCGAAACATGCTGTGTGCTTTCCAGCACTGGCAGCATTGTGCTGTGCGTGACGGTCTTGAGTGCCTGGTGGCTGTCGCGTGTTCGTCTGCCATGACTGCGTGTGTGTCGTGCTTTCATGTTTGCGGTATGATGACTCCGGCAACACTGACGATGACACAGGGTCCATTTCCGTGGTGGCATGGACAGCACTTATGACGAAGTTCTCCTGAGGTCATTGCAGTGCTTAGGAGGACAATGTGTGCAGGTCCCGTGCCCTGTGCTCTTAGGATGCCAGTCACCATTCTCTGGATGTTGCCACCAGCATGTGCAGCAGAGCGCAAAATGGGTCTTTCCCACATGCTTGCTCATGCTCTCGGATAGGTGTGTCTTTCCCGTGTCATGAGCTTGCCTTCTGTTCCATGACATGTCCTGCTGCCTGTGTGTGCTGCAGCTTCACCAGCTGAGAATTTCTCCTTATGTTTCCCCTCTGGGGATTTCTCCCCTGTTCCCACTGTGCTCAGCTGTCCTGTCTGCTCGATCGCTGGCTCTGTGCGTGACATTTTTGAGCATTGGCATGCAATTTCTTACCTGAGATGTGTGCATGCCACTGCTTGATCTTCCCATGGCAGCAGCATGGCAGATGCATGGTGATTACTGCCGTGTGCATGAAAGGAATACGTGAGCCTGGTCACAAACCACAGACTAGGGGAAGAATTTCTTGAAACAAGAAGCATGGCATTACAGCACTGGAAACATGACAGAAGCCCTATAAAGGAGGTACTGTAGCTGCACAGAAGTGCTGTTGTCCACGGTTGCTGCTGTGCTTGCCCTTACGATGCTGTCTCCCTGCATTTCACAGGAGCAGTGACAGCGCTTTCGCAGTGCTTGCCATATTTCCCTTGTGCTGCCGTATTTGCAGTGCTGACTTTGATATCGCATGCAGTTGAGCCCTGAGATGAGCAAGCTTGCAGCTCACCCTGTGTGCAAGTTCAGTGGGTTCCCTTAGGAAGATCCATGTTCCTCTGGAGTTTGGTCCTGGTGATGTCTTCATGGTCCTCAGAAATCATGGTATTGCTGCATGCTTTGTCTGCACCCACAGTGGTGGCGGTGCCTCCTAATCCGTTGAAACGTAATCCTGTGCCGCCAAAGAGAACCCGTTCACCATTGGCAACTCCCAAGGGCATGATGACCGCGCCTGCTGTGCAATTTACTTCACGGCGTGCCGTTCCTGAGGGAGTAGCCCCATGGAATAAATTCTATGGGAAATTTTCCCTTTGCCACACTGAGGGCTGCATCACTGTGCTCTTCCTGACTGGGTATGCCAACACACTCCATACTGACTGAGTGTGCTGGCTGGTCATGATGGGCAAGCAGTTGGGCTTTCCCCTATGCGGCACATTGTTCCAGTGCTTCTGAAAATTCCTATGGAGCATGTTCAGCGGTTGCTACTTTACTGTTTGGTTGTGCTCGGTCTTTGCATGCACATGTTGCTTGGGCTTCCCATGGCATTGCAGTGGCACGTTTGACAGCAGTGGTTCCAAAGGCAGTATAGCTGGCAGTTGCATTACACGGCTTTTCAGGGGTTGCACTCATGTTTCCCATCCATTCCCGGATGAGAGCTGTCATCAGCTCTGCCATCTCCCATTGGCAGCCACCCAATGCCAGCAGAATCCTTTCCTTCAAAATTCACTGCCAGATGCAAGTTGCATGTGTGCCCCCAAACATTGCAGTGCCTTCAGCTCAGCGGTGCCATGCTTGTTGTCTTAGCATGCATTACGGTGTGGAAGCATTGCCTACGATCCCCTCCCACAGCAAGCACTGTCCCACCGAGTCCACCATTCAATGCCATCGTTTCTCTTAGCAAGGTATGCGTGGCGTTCATGGCAGGGCTGCATGGCAAGGTGTGCTCCTGGACGCTGAGTGGTTGGTCCTTTCCAATGCTTCCACCCACGTCCCAGTTCCTGGGGAGTCTGCAGACTGGGGGTTCCTGAAAGGACAGTGGTACTGTCTGTTGGGGCGGAGATGTGTTCATGACCAGAGGCATGTCGGTCATGATTCCTGAGGGCGCTTTGGAAAAAGCTTCCGTG